>NW_011366161.1:30633-43999 GCF_000735185.1 Notothenia coriiceps | reverse complement strand
GTCGGGCTTTGTATACGAGGTAGTTCCTACCACGGATGGTCGACGGTTCCGTCACGTGAGTCTGTGATCGTTAGCGTACAATCTACAATTAGATTGTAAAGGCCTCACTATTTGATCATCGTTTTCGAGAACTGTCATTTTCGGCGTAGTATACTTCTGCAATAGATGAATCCCGCCCTGAAATTGATCAATTTAATCTAATTAAAATTAATGTGTTTTTAATGCGCAATTTTTTGTAATTGCCGTAAAATTAGCGTGAATAAAAACATGCGCCTTGCAAAGAGTGACTTACTCAAAGTCCCATGGCTAATATGACCTCGGGTTGATTGCAAGTACTGAAGTTGTTGTTGTTTGGTGTCACTTGTTATCAGCTTGCTTCTCGACTAACTCTGGCGACAACCTAACCAGGCACCTACCCTGTAAAACAAAATTTTTTGCCTGCAATACCTTCGCAGCTATTCTCGTCTTCCACAAACACGTTTAATGTTTTTCCTTAAACGGTATAGTGGCGTTCGTGTAGTTCGGAGTCAATAGTGGAGTTACGTTTGGATATCGTCGAATCGCACCTTCCGATCGGCACCTGCCAATCCGGGCTGAGCCTCAGTTCCTGGGTGTGGGTTAAGCGCAACTAGTTTGTAACGTTGTCTCTCTAAAATAACAAGTAGTCCTATAACCTTCTTACCCTCCCTAAACTCCAGTTAGTGACCGTGAAAAAATAAAATGAAAATTTACCATGTCCAGGTGAAATACACTTGATCAAAATGAATACAACAAACCACGTTGACCGTGAAATACAACTTGACAAAATAACAAAACCGGTTCTAATAACTCTCTCACCTGACTTTTAACTATCTAAAAAATTTAGTTGACAACCATTAGTTGGTTTCCAGACAATACCGGAAAGACTTCGCGTTGTCTCCTCTACAAAAGATATTCAGTCCCAAAGGTTACAAGTCTACATGGAACTTTCAAACACAAAAAATGAATTTTTTGTTTCATAGATATCAAGATGTCTTTCCGCAGATGGATGGATATCCGGATTGGACTTTAGAGACTTTACATGTATTAATAAAGGATTTATACGATACATGTGAAAATACCGGTCAATTGGAGAACGTTTTTTTATTTGTTACAAACAACGAATTCCGAATACATAAGTCAGGTAATAAGTTACATATATTTTTAGGTACACTTTTTTTAACGAAGAGTGACAAGGAGTCCAGTTTATAAAGATGCACTAACTTTTTACGCTAATTACGCTAATTAATTAATGTTTGGAATTAATTAATCTAATTAAAAAAATAGCTCCAGGGCCGGGAATCATAATGAAATTTGACAGATGTACCCTTTGTTTTCCGGACGCAGACGAAAAATTGCTTAATAAAGGTCAGTTACAAAGTTATAAGTTCAGACACATCATGGTACCGTTTTCACGCGAAAGAAGGCGACTTTTTTGTAGAAGGACCTATTGCTAGGTCAAAGTGGACCAACCCAAATATTGGGGTTGCTAGTAGACCCGCGCCAAGCGCCCCGCAGAACACGCAACGACCGCTTGTCTTTGTGAGTCGGATGGACAACTGGACCACGACGGTCTGCGCGCACAGGCCGAATCACCTCGTGCCGCCTGCCTCCTCGCGCTCCTACGACGGCCACACCATGTCCCACCCGTGCGTTTTTTGTCCACCACTTTTACCATCCCGCTGGTTCCCGAAAGCGGGAGCTTTATGCGCGTCTGTCTGTGATCCACCGCGGCGGAGACTACTCGGTTCCAACAGCCGAAGGTTGAGTTCGGGGCCCCAAACGCTCCAGTCGAACACTGTCAATTCCGCACGACGACGTCTGCGTTGGCGCACGTCCCAGCGTCGTCTGGGTGTTAGCGAGCGCAAGGAGATAGTAGCGATTAAGAGCGAGAGAGCGAGAGGGAGAGTCTGGAAAATTGTCTGGGTAAAGTTTTGAAGACTGTATAGGTAAAACACTTAAGTTTTGTCTTAACCTTTGATAGTATTGTCTTATTGTTGTTTATTTGTTTTTCAGGACTCTATATGACTCGATGCGCGGGATGGGACATCTGCGACTTCTAGCGGATTATCTACAACACATTGGGTAATGCGTTTAGTGTTTTAGGTTTGGTTCTTGTGTATCGAGTTTGATACAATAAGTAAAATAGAGTGTATGAGACTGCTGTGGTATATGTAGCATCGTATTTCGAGGGCTAGTGAGTTGATACTAATTTTTTAAAGGTTATTAGAGTTAGTTTATAGTTAGTCAGTTGAGCATGGATGGAGTTATTTATGTTTTGGACGCCCAATCCAAATAGAGCGCTGCCTTCAGTCTTGTACAGTGGTTTACCCTCGGACCGATGGAGGCCGTATGTAGTGGGCACCAGTGGTGGACGCGTAACCTAATATCAGCTTACAGCGCAAGTGTGGGTTTTTCTCGGCTATTAAAATTTTAATCAAGGTACTCTTGGAAAGAATGGGGGAGAGAAGGCAGGACGATGTTCGATCCGTCTATGTGAGAGTACGTCGGTAGAGAATCAGTTCGTGTTTCTTGCTTGATGGATAAAGACTGGAGAGCGGGCGACCTCGCCTAACTGTCTTGGTCGGGTGCGAGTTGATGTTTTTTTTCATCATCTACTTCTGGTGGTAATAATAATTAGGAGCGTATATCGTAATTAATCGGACGATTCGTGAGGAGTCGGGTCGCGTCTTGCGGTCTGCTTGGATTGAATACCGTTGTGTTATGTTGTTTGTAGTTTTGTTTTTGCCCTCGCCACCTCTACTCCCCACAAGCCTGTGTGCAGGGGATTAGACCGTTGGCTTAAAGTGGCCTTGTACGAAGTCACTCGGCGACCGTTTAAGGTCGTTCGAAGATGAGCTTGCGGTCAGGGGTTGAGGCGCCGCTGAAGGCGCGGGCCCACGTACGAAGCTACCAGGATGTTTTTCCGGTCTTGATCATGCGTGGTGTTGGCGTGTGTTTCGGGTTGTTTTTCAACAAACGTCCGGACGTCATTTTGGGTTCGTGCTTCTCTGCACTGCAGTCGCCGATTATGGTAAACTATGTATTAAGGTGGGGTCTACATTATTGAGTAGGTGTTTCTTACTACTTGCGTTCTAGATCTTGTGTAGAGATTCAAGTAGTTTGTGATTGCTCAAGACGAGTTGATTTTTCGAAGAGTATTGTAAACACGTCTCGTTATGAATGTACGCCATTACCTTCGCGTGAGTAATCATGGTTGCAACGGCGCGTAGTTTTGGTGATTCCACATGGGACACATACAGCGCACGACTCCGTCTCACTAGAGGGGGCGTGATAGTCGCCTGGGTTGTGTGGTCTCAGTGGAATTAGCACTTTGTTTGTGTTGATTTTTACAAACTCGTGGAGAGTACTTTGCAGGTCAAGGGGGGTGTCGTGAGGTTTAGTCTGTTTTACTGACCGCGAGACGGTACTGAGATGTGAACTTGAATATCCCTGATGCATGAGAGCGTCTTGTAAACTTCTCGGAGTGGATCAACACGCCGCGTCAACTACTAACAAAAGTGTCTTACTGTGTGTATACAGAGATTAAGAGATGTAAGAATTTCTACATAAAGAATTTGGTTCACTCGCGGCGTCTGCCCGTTGCTATTAGGTACGGCGTTTGTTGCGTAGTTCAAATGATCTGGGCGTCATGGATGGATAACGATAGACGACGACCCCATTGACATAGAGGAAAAGTGAGAAGGATGTCTACTGAGAGTGGTATAAGTCTCATTCCGCTTGGCGTCCCTTGTTGATGTGATAATTTTTATATGTGGTGCCGTCAAAAGATAGTAGACTACGGGTGACGGCTAGTTGTAGATGTAGGAACAACCGACACAAATAAAACACCATTTTAAGCTAATGTATAGAACTTGGATAACAAATGACGAAAAAATATAAGATTAACAAGAATTTTTGTGGTCATAGACAAAAGATAGATACTGTTGAGTGTAAAATGTTAAATATATGGTAATGGAGCTTGAGTGTATGTAGATTTTTTTCTGTGGTACATAATAACACTATGACGTACGGAGACTGTGATGATGCTAATTCATATGTTGTGCCTGGAACGTAGAGAATTAAGTGACTTCGGGAGATAGCACGTTGGTGATAAGAGAAATTCGGTAAGGAACGACACGAACGATGTTTTATATGGTGAGTCGTGTGTTTATAAGTAGTAAGTGTTTATATCACGATCTTCTTTGTTTTGTGCGCAATAATCGTATGTATAAAAGTTTCATTCTTTTGTCTAACTGTTGTGCTGGGGTTGTGGCAAATAGCTTGCTATATAACGGGTGGTCAAGCATTAGAGTAAGTTGGATTTAATAGAGCTAGTTTTGTTCTCGATGTTGCAACGGGGGTGCGAGTCATAAATGTTGTGAATTTTTTCCTGGGTTGTGAATTAGTGTGACTACGTCGTATTGTCGGAGTTGTAGAGTAAAGATTGACCGTCTCTGTTAGTTGTACTGCTCTAGCAATATTGTGTGTGAAAATCCTGATGTTGTTGTGAAGGACTTTAATCTGTCTTACTCTTTTTGTTTTGAGGGGTGCTCCTGCTTTTGTATTTGTGACATTTAGAGGTAGAGAGATTTTCTGATACATTTCTAGTCGGTGGTTGTGGGGGTTTTGGTTATGGGGTTTCTGGTTTCCTGTTTACTAAGGATAACATTTATCGGCTTAGATACCATAGACCGCTTTATTGAATTTCAGCCTGAATTACGAAAAATAACTCGATCCAATAACAGAAAGAAATTTTACACAAAACTCTAGTAGTTGTGGGCGTTCGACACATGGTTAGAATCAAGGTATTTTTTAGCTATCTTCTATTTTTGTACAGGGTGACATAAGTAGGGCGCGAGTTCGCCAGGTTGTACGAGTCATGTGGGCTTTTTATTCTTGATCCGAGCGGTGTGAGAGGGGGTTTTCCCTTACCCTTGACTACTCAGTTCTAGTTGGAGATTTCAGCCTAGGTAGAAATCCTCTAGTCATTGTAGCGTCTTGTGAGGACGCTGACGTTTGGGTACTGATTCTGGTATTAGGATTGATATTTGGGTTGTAAAGAATATATTAGCAAGGCCTGGTTGTAGGTACAAGTTACTCAGTGACCGACAGTTGAACTAAACACAAATAACAGTGTACTTGTTTTTTTGCTGTCTGGTGACCCGGTGAGATGTTAAATTATAAATTTGTATGTGTCCTCTTTGCTCCCTATCTGTTTGTCTATCGTTTTGTAGTCCGTTGCTGTCTCTCGACTCCGGCAAAGTAGTTAGCGTTTTTTGTCTCCTATTATCTGAACTTGTTATATTCCATCGTGTACGATGGATAGCTCTATGTTGAAGGTAGGTCGTCTTCTGTATTTCGTTCTCTTTGAGTAACGGACCGTTAAGCCTTTTGCTCACCTGTGTGCGCGTGTTTATTTATACATACACTTAGCTCTACAGTTCGAGGTGTTGACTGATTTTGTGTTCATTGTTGTTTGTTGTATTGTGACTGTCTCTCTTTATACTAATATTCTGTGTTTACTATTACGTCGCATTTTAGGTCACGGTGTTTAAGATGCCTTCCACCGTCCGTAGCGTGGTGGATGTCTTTTTCTGGAACGTGTGGGTTCTGTACTGGTGGGGTAACGTCGAAACAAAATCTTATATTTTTCAATCATCTCGCACGGTCCCAAATACAGGAAAGGAGTGAGCAGAGGGTAGAGTTGTCGATTCTTGTTCTGTTTTCTGTGATATATTTTACTCAGCCTCAGTTGCTCGCGCTACTAAAGAGACGCGCTACCATGGAAACCAAACAATGGTGTAGCTGTATTAAAGTCCGAGTGGAAACAGTATCGAGTAAATCTGATTATGTCAGAAATGCGGGAGAAATATGACCCCGGGAGGAAACCGGGAGAGGGCAATGAAATCGGGAGTCTCCCGCGAAAATCGGGAGGGTTGACAAGCTGTGGCTCGGCTGAGCGAAAGGATGCACCTACAGTGCATAGGAAAATAAACCATGCCCAAGAAGGGCCAAACAGTTCATCGTCTCCGTCTCTACTATTTCTCTCCGGGTGCAACGATGCGGAAGCTGCCATCCTTAACCAGTGTGCCTTGCTCGTGATTTACCAGTGTTTGTGTTGCCACGCAAACAATGTTTCAAAAGTGGTTTCTATATTGCCCTTTATTTGTGTATGTATTTGCGATAAGTGTGCATCTTTACGCAATGCTGTTGGCTTTGCTGTTTGATATATATTGTGCCACAGGCCCGCAGCACGTGACGGTTTTGTGTGCCCTCCCATGAAAATCATATGCCCTCCCTTTAGATTCGTTCTGGCGCCGGGTCTGACTATATCGGAATTAAAGTGGGAAAAGTACTCTGGTGTGAACGCGGCTAATGAAGGCTCGATAATCAGCTCAGGGCATATAGGTGTAAGAAGGGGTAAAGTGCTGTTTTTTATAAGTGGAGGGTGGACCTAATGTCCTAGGGGGGTCCGGGGGCTTGCTCCCCCGGGAAGATTATTTTTTAAATATTGAAGTTAAAAGCATCAATCTGGTGCACTTTGAGAGCAAAATGAAGAGATCTATGGATACATCTCTCAACACCCATATGAAATAGAACTGTAAACAGATTTACTTTTTCTCTATGAATATTTTACAAATCACTCCCCTTTTAAACTGTATTCTTGTTTTACTGTCATATAGTATTTCATATCTGTTTTTCATTTATTCTGTTATTTTCAAACTATAATGATCATATAAAGTTGTGCCTTCGAAATACTTGTTTACATAAATGGAGACCAGACAGTTTGAGACCTGAATAACTGAATAACTTAGACTAAATGTATCTATCTAAACACAGATATACTCCTTTACCTCACTGAGCTGACGTTATCTGACAGGAGAGGACTTTCCCTTCACTTTGTTGTAGAAACAGCTTCTAATATCCGTTAGCGTAGCTAGCTAACCAGATGCTAACAACAATCTCCAGTACTGATGCTCTCTCTCTCGCTCGCTCACTCGTGCGCTCGTGCCACACACACAGAGCCGAGCTTGAAACACCCAGAAGTACTTGTACTGTACTGTAGCATACCATTTTCGAATCAATACATTTTCAAATTATGAATTTCACATATATAAAAAAAAACATACATTTCTTGGGGTTGCTTAGCAGTTGCTACGCCAAATGTTGGTGTTGCCGTAGCAACTCCTAGCTACCGCCTGGCGCCGCCCCTGATATAGATAGTGCTTTGGTTAGGGACTATTATGAGTTTTGAATAATACAAATCATCGGTTCGGTCATGACCGAAAGAACGAGATCGCGGAGACAAGCGGCCGAGATGGGTTTTCTCCACAGGGTGGCTGGCATCTCCCTTAGGGATAAGGTGAGAAGTTCAGTCATCCGGGAGGGACTCGGAGTTGAACCGCTACTACTTCACGTCAAAAGGAGCCAGTTGAGGTGGTTCGGGCACCTAGTAAGGATGCCACCTGGGCGCTTCCCTAGGGAGGTGTTCCAGGCACGTCCAGCTGGGAAGAGACCAAGGGGTAGACCTAGGACCAGGTGGAGGGATTATATCTCTTCTCTGGCCTGGGAGCGCCTTGCGATCCCCCAGTCAGAGCTGGTTGATGTGGCCAGGGAAAAGAAAGTTTGGGGCTCTCTGCTGGAACTGCTACCCCCGCGACCCGACCACGGATAAGCGGGAGAAGATGGATGGATGGAATAATACAAATACATATTTGGCGTGCTGGTGAATATTTCAGCGCAAGGACGGCGTATTTTTTAAAGTTTTGCACAACATTGGAGCATTAAAGCACAGGGGAAGAAGATGTATCAGGCTTTCGTACAAACGTGATACCTCTACTTCTACGTCCATAATGGATCAATGCATTGTTGGTGTTGGTCTTCTCATAGGTTTGATTTACAAACAGTACAGTGGTACTGTGATGGAAACTTCGGAAGCATTGGAGACGAAACTCAGAGAGACTTGTCTTGTGAAGAATTCACAAGACATATCGTGTGCCACGAGTTGACACAGCGGATGCCAAACCAATTCTGAAGATCTCTACCCCCTAGCTAGTTCTGAGAGAATAATCAACATTGTGCATAACAAGATAGAACCATAACACCTCTATTAGCTGACGCCAACAGGCAGGAACAGAGAGACAAAACACTGAGAGCACAGCACCCAAGGCTGCAGCTGCCTGTGCTCAGTCAGGACAGTATAGCCTGATAAACTAAGTCAAAGTTATGGGCCCAGGAAAATATTTTCCCAACAGGTACTGTCCACCAAATAGCAAAGAATGGCAAACTTACGCTGTTAATGTCGAAGCATAGGTGCTCACTGAGCATGTCGAACTCCCCAGGAGTCATCGGGGGCTCAGGAGACTGACAGGAAGAGGGTGTGGTGGTGGTATTAGAGCTGCAATCACAGCGAAAGGCAGAGTGAGTCCAGAGACAGTGAGGCTGCTTCTGTGATATTATAGCATTTTCTAGATCATTTTCAGTTGTGTAATTCTGCTGTTGGTTGAATTGATAGCACACTCAATATCCCATAGTCATCATCTTAAGTCTGATAACTACACATCAGGGTAAAATTGATGATCAAAAATGTATAAGTCTCTTAATGAACTCACCGCAATTGTGAGATTGGGATCAGGGTAGATGTTATGTATGGATGGACTGGAAGATAAGAGAGATGCGAGAGAGATTAGTGTTAGTGATTTAAATCAACCACTGAGAAACATGAATGGTTTGCACTCTTGCCTTTGCTTGGCTGAATGTTGTAAAGCCGTCCGAAGGCTTCATCTTTGGGAATGTCGGGGTAGAGGAACTTGAGCGGGTTCTCTGGGACCACCCCCTCTGAGATCACTTTGTAGTCTCGAATTATGTCGGCAAATGGTAGGGCGCTAAGCCGATTTTTGGTGTATGGCTCCACAGAGTTGAATTTAACCTCTCCTGTTGTGAAAAGACAGTGTTAGCATAGAGGAGCATCAATAAAGAAAACAGGAACTATGTAAGAGAAACTTTAAAGAGCTAAGCGCATGGGTTTTCTTCTCACCATTGTCGCCGTGCTCCACCCAGGTGAAAGTTATTCCTCCAAGGTGGCTCTCACTGAAGCGTAGTAGGAATGTGCCTGGCTCTTTGTCCTTCAGCAGAGTGCGCTCCATCTCTTTACTCACAAAACCCATGATATAGCTGTATGGATGGCACAAGGGAAAATAACAACTATATTATTTCCTGCTTCTTCTACCACTTTTTAGTTGGGGGGAGGAGGGGGGGGGGATTGACAGTGAGTCTGGGGTGACCCAGGGTCTTACTTCTCATTCCAGACTGGCAGCAAATGCTTCTTGATGAGCTCTAGGATGGAGTCCAGCCACATCCAGAAACTGAATGGCTTTCCTGGAATATTCTCCTTAAAGAATGTTCGACACATTGAAGGGGTACAATGAGTTCTTTGGAAATTAAAACATGTCTTAAGAGATGTAACATATATGAAATGGAATGTAGAAAAAGATCCAGGGTCATCGAAACAGCATGGGGCACAGATAATTCTATCCCATTGGCCACTAGTTGGCACAACCAAATTGGAGATGAAACCACATGGTACATGAGGAATTGAACACTTACCTTGGACAACTTGGACCAGGATACTTGATAGTCACTACAGGAGGCATGCTGGCCTACAGCAACATACAGTAAAAAACATGAATGACTACTACCCAACACCCGTGAGCCTGCAAAGACTAACAGCTATAATACCAACATTAACTCGTGTAGTATGAAGGGGGCGCTATTCTGATCATATCAGGTTGATATTAGTATTCAGTGTCTCTACTGAGACATGTCTCCATGCTTTAATGTTCAAAAAGCTCTTTATCTTTCTCATACTGCCTATGCTGCAGCACCTCTTTTCACCCTCTGTCTGAAACCAGAGCCCAGTCTGCTCTGATTGGTTAGCTGGCCGGCTCTGTTGTGATTGGTCAACCGCATAGCGATGTCCCGCCCCTTAGCCAATCACAAAGGATGTGACACATAGTGATGTCAATATACGGAAGTAAACAAAGGAGTCCAATGGAGGCTTTTTAGGCAGGGGGGGAGAAACTCGCTCTAGAGGGAACACAGGGATTTTAGCCTAGAACATTAACATGCACAATAAACTATATAACACACTACAGGAGAGGGAACACCACAAAATCAGAAAAGGGCCCCTTCAAATGCCACCTGAAACATGTGTTATCCCAAAATCTAGATTTCGAAATATACAGTACAAATATGTTGTTTGAAAGCTGTAGGGCAGACATACCGAGAAGCTTTCCTCCCAGCATGCTGAGCTGCTCCTTGTTGAGGCCTTTACCAGCGAAGGTTGAGAATTGCCAGCTGAGGACCTCAGAGAGCTGGCTCCAGGTGGCCCGAGGGGGGTTTCCAAAGAACGCCAAGTTCTGTGGATTATAGGAAAGAGGTGGGAAAAAGGTAAAAGTGGAGTAGTTGGGATGTGTGTCGAGGGCCCTGTTCAACTGCACCATACAATAAATCCTCTAAAAATGATCATAAAAGATGAATCAACTGCTTTCTAAAACAGTTTAACCCTAACCCTTTTAGCTCTAAGGTCCTTAGAGGACAAAAAAGTCTGTGTCAAAATACTTACACTACAGCTTACATGTGTATATTATTTTCTACTGGCACCGAGTACTGTTTTTTAACATTAGTCCCGATCATAACCACCACATATTTAGTCATTTTGACTGTTAAGTGAGACACAAGGGTTTAACACATTCCGAACCTTCATGAAGGTAGAGAATATTGCAGGACTGTTGTATTAGACAACATTGGTTTAATTAACTGGTAACTGAGGGATAGTAGCAACACTATCCACTTTTAAACACATCAGCAACAGTGTGTCAGCTCACCCTGGGCTCATCAGTCAGAAGGTTATACCACATGACGGACACCCAGCCCCCAGGCAGCTGGCTCACATTGGAGATGACCACAAGAGGCAGGGAACATGTCTGGAAGGATTCACATACACAATGAGTGAGCTGGGCACCAAGAAAAAGGAGCCGAATATCCAGTCATATGTACAGTGCTCCTGACCTCCAGATCTATGGTGAGGCCCTGCACTGTGAAACACGCCTCGAAACTGAGAGAGGAGGGCAATGGACCAACCAGGTCGATGTTGACGTGGTCAAACCTCCTCTCAGGCACCAGGAAACGCTCCAAAGGGGCCTTCGTGTAGGCGCACCAACAAGCCACGCACTCACCAGCCCAAGTCCTCACGTTCTTTTTCAGCCCATGCCAGACGAACTTCGCGGCCACCAAGCCTCCCCGAAGGCTTAACGCCGGGGTGTGACAGTCCGTGCACTGCCTTGAACACAGAGCGCCTCCAGCTGGCGGGAACGACTGGCCACGACAGGCCCGTGGAGACGTCACACAGGAGGGTAACGCCTGCGTCGCCGAACACCACGTCCTCCAAGCGCACCCCCGCGCCCTCCACCTTCAGAGCCTGGACGCCGGGGTCTGTGACCTGGTCCGCCGCCATGCGAGTATAGTCCAGGCCCAACTGGACAGCTCCGATGACGACTCTGGAGAGGCAATCTGCAACCAGGTTCGACTTGCCAGCCACTTGCTTAATGTCTGTGGTGAACTCCGAGATGTAGGAAAGCTGCCGCTGCTGACGTGCCGACCAAGGCTCCGCCACTTTAGACATGGCGAACGTGAGCGGCTTGTGGTCGACAAGGAGCTCCAACAAGCCGTTTAGGACAGAGAGTGAATACCAGTTAATACACATACTATACAGAGATGCTGTATGAGAAACCAATGTGAGTTTGGGAAATCGATAATTAAAGTTTAAAAGTCTCAAAAATGCTACAACTACTGTCACAAACTGGATGAATGTGAAGTATTTTGTTAAAGGAGGATGAAAGCGTAATTAAGGAGCACTATTGGAGTGACTTTGATGGTTATTGGACTCAGGATTCATTCATTTGGATTCCCGCTGTATGAAGAAATTAAAGGACGGCGGAAGTGGAAACAATTCACAAAGGGATTAAACTGTTTAAAACACATGCTCAAAGTAAGCCGGATTTTGCCGATGTGTTTATGTGGATTCAAAATTCGTAAATAATCTACAAAATGGAGGAGACCGATCTGATCGGAGCAACTGTGACAAATAATCCAACTGAAGCATGGACAATGACTATGTTTTAAAAATGCGCTTATCCAGAAAAGCCCGGTTTGGACACTTTACGGGCAGAAGAAACATTTCTATTAGAGACAAGGCTTTTAGCGACAATCATGTATTGCGTTTTAATTATATGTAAATAGGTCAAAGGTAATCAAAATCTTTAACCAAACATAACAATTAGCTAGGATGAAGCGCGTTAGAATAAGTAATACACACATCATTTATTTATTTTGAGATGCAGGATGAATGCTGCTTGAAAGGTTTTTAATTTAAAAACAGATATAGCAGCATGTGATGGAGAATACCCTCTTTAACGCAGCGTAGAGAGTGAGTCATGGCTCAGTCAAATGGATGACAGAATGTTTTATAAGGATTTAGCTTCTGGCACACCTCTGTGAATTTTGCAGGTCTAATTTCTTTCTACTCCTCCAATCTATATGAACAGCTGAAGTATGGACATTTGACCTCAGCCTGATCACATCTTTCCAAACCCAAATGAATTATAGATGCTGAAATTCCACATTGATTTAGTAACTGGCAGATGGGACAGGGGGTCCTGGGTCATAAAGCTGTAATGAGGTAGATGTTTTAGACCTTTATATCACACCAGTTTCTGCTCACAGGCCGAACGTAGGAGTGTTAAATATTCTGAAATATGGTGGTGCAGATCATCACTGTGATGAAACCTCAGTTGCATAACTGCTTATGAAAATGAAAGGGGCCTAATTCTGCTCTTTAAGTTTTCCATTTCCTGTCGAGTGTTATAGGTTTGTGTCCCGAAGTTCCTACCAGAGGGAGTTTCTCCACACTGCTTTAAAGTTCCCCTATTATACTGTTTTTCATCAATATATTACAGGTCTCAGATATATACAGAGCCTGTCTCTGATTGGCTGAAACACCAAACAGATCATTGCAGCATTACCCATAATCCCCTCTGTTTCAGCCCTGTTTCCAAAGTGCTGATTCTCTGTCTGTTACTTTAGATGAACATAAGGAGCCCCTCCCCACGCCCCTCTGAGAGACATTTGGTTACAAAGAACTCAATGGTGCTCTAGGAGGAGATNTTTATATAAATGGATCAGGACAAAAAGAGAGAGAATCTTTTTTTCTGAAACTTTCAGAATCTCTTTCCACAGATAGGACACATGTTGATGAAGAAGAGACATGAACAAGTGGATTTTGCAT
>NW_011366161.1:15354-30608 GCF_000735185.1 Notothenia coriiceps | reverse complement strand
ACAAGCCACAAAATCATTATGACATCATAAAGTGGCCAAAATCTGATCAGCTCCTTTTCAAACAGGTTTTTATAGAAATGGATCAGGACAAAAAGAGAGAGAATCTTTTTTCCTGAGACTTTCAGAATCTCTTTCCACAGAGGGGACACATGTTGATGTAGAAGAGACATGAACAAGTGGATTTTGCATAATAGGTGACCTTAGACTCCTTTGTTTACTCCTGTAGCATAATGACATCACTATGTAACACTGGTGCTTCAATTGGCTAGCGCTCCAACACATTGTACGTGATAGGCTAAGTGCCGGGACATCTCTAAGCGGTGGACCAATCACAACAGAGCCTTCCAGCTAACCAATCCGAGCAGACTGGGCTCTGGTTTCAGACAGAGGGTGAAAAGAGGTGCTGCAGCACAGGCAGTATGAGAAAAATAAAGAGCTTTTTGAACATTAAAGCATGGAGACATGTCACAGTAGAGACACAAAACACAAATATCAACCGGAAAATTAGCATATGAGGGCCTCTTTTATACTTAAGCAATAGCTCACGACAGGCCATGGTATATGCTCATTATATCACAGCTAAGGGGCGTGGTTTTCAGCCCAACTGTATACTGTTTGTCTCAGGCGCGGAGGGATACTGACTTGTTGTGAAAAGTAACTTACAATTCTACCCGTGGTATACGCTCAGTATATCACGGCTAAGAACCAATCAGATTGCTTGATTTGACTTGTCCGTTTTATAATAAAGTATTATACTTAAGTTAAAGTAACAACACTAACTTGTTAAAATACTCTGTTACAAGTTAAAGTCCTACATTAAAAAATACTGGCCCATTGAGAGATTACATTTCTGGATTATAATGTTCTATGCATGAATGTCACAGATAGGAAAAGTGGAGCTCATTTGAATAACTTATTATATACTGCTGCTAGATATCTAAACGCATAATTATTTGTCAAAATGTATGTATCGATTTATATTTTGTGTTAGCTAATAATCTGAATCAGTTAGTTATTTTAGACTGTCAATAGGAAGTGGGAGTAAAAAGGACAATACTTGCTTTTCAAATGTATGGAGTAAACGTATAAAAGGTAAATACGAGTCTAAGACTAAGTTCAGAGTACATGAATTCACTGAATTCCACCACTGGACATTATACTGTATATATTTGATATATTATTCATATTTCAGCACTTACCCCTCTCACAAAAGTTATTTATACAGATGCTGTTTCTGCCTTTTATCTTCCTTTTCCAATATCTCTTGCATGTCCGTAGGGTTCGTTTTGAGAGGAGACAGTGAAGATAACTTCCCCAAATATTAAAGTGGAGATGGGAAAAAGTTAAGGACATTCCCCAGAGCTGAAGTAGCAATGTTTTGCCCAAAACTGGAAAGAAAAACCTACAGTCCAGGGCAATGGATGTTCTCATATTTTAATCCTCTTTCTTTACCAATTTGTCTTTTCCTTTTCTTTGACTGTTCCTTTTCTCTTCCAGCACTTTCATTTTAAAGCTCCGCCCCCCCCCCNCTCCCCCCTTGTTCTCCACTCAACTTGCCTTTTTAGATGCAAGAATATTTTTTTTAAAACTTCTATTTAATTTGTAGGTTTAACAGGATAATAATAAAAGGGGTTTTATGAGTTTGCGCCAACTGCCCTTAAGGCTGTTGCTCCTAATGGACAACTGGAGGTACAGTGAAAGCAGCAGATTAAAGGAATCGTTGTACTCCCCTCAGAAGAAGCAATTTACTCTCATTCATTCCTTTGAAAAACAACCTCCAGGTGGCGGCAAGATTGGTTTCATTTTATTTTCATCATACTCTAGTTAAGTTGTTCCAACTCAGTACTGCTAGACATTAAAGGCAAACATAAAGAACAATGTACAGACTTAAATCAATAAAAAAGACCAACTCAATCTTCACTGACCCTGCTGCCCTTACTCTGAATTTGTTTTATTTTCCTTTGACTGTGTTTGGGATGTTTCAGTGCCCTTTCAGTCGCTCTGCCTCGGGCTCCAGCTGTAACCTCTGTTCTGCTCTGGCTGAGAGCAGTTTGCTCTCAATCATTCTTTTGAAAAACAACTTCCAAGTGGCGGCAAGATCGGTACTGTTTAATTTGACATACTCTAGTCTAGTCAAATGGTTCCAGTTCAGTACTGCCAAAGGCAATATGAGTGGGATATTCTTAAAGAACAATGTATTGAGTACAATACAAAAAGAAACACTCAATCATCACTTATTACCAACAAGAAGTGTGTGGCCCTGATTACCCTGACTTTGTTTGACCTTCATTTGACTGTGTTTGGGATGATTTGGGATGTTTCAGTGCCCTCTTGCTCTGCCTCGGACTCCAGCTGTAACCAACCTCTGTTCTGGAGGCGTGTGGTGCAGTGGGTTGAGCGTTGGTGTTCAGATCAGGGGGTCACAGGTTCAAACCCCACTGCAGTCAGCATGTCGTTGTGTCCCTGGGCAAGACACTTCACCCCAAATTGCTCCTGTGGGGATTGTCCACAGTATTGAGTATGGAAGTCACTTTGGATACAAGCATCTAACAAGTGACATGTAATGTTCTACTCTTATCGTCTGAGTACAAAAAGCTTGGAAAGCCCCTGTAAAATGTCTGTCTGGACAAAAATGCTATAGCTATTAGCTATAGCTAGACTCAAGGTGGCTAAACTCACTGGCTAGTGTAGCCTACCACAGGGGAAATTCAACTTTGAGTGTTGTTGAGTCACTATGGCATTGTGCCTTTACAATAACGTTTTTAATAAAGGACATTAGTGTCCAAGCCAATGGACAATTCCTCAATAGCATGTGGGCTAAAAACATTGTTGCTCACACACACACACACACACACACACACTGTCAATTAAAGTAATATCAGTAAAGCGTAGAACAGACATTAATATTGTTGCCCATCTTCTCATTGGTTCGTCCATAAAGGGTGATAAATCTTACTTCTTATAGTTTCACACATTTGTAAGTTTAATTACAGGTACAAATCAATGTCTGCTTCCTGATGTTTCTTTGTCAAGGTTGTGTTTACTTTGGGCTCAGCCAAATATGACACCTACAGTAGAAGACAAGTACTTTATCCTCTCTTGCATTTGCATTTGTTCAATGTCACAATTGTACAAAGCTTAGGCAATACTGAATGTCATTATGGTCATGCTAATAAAGCTATTTGAATTGAATTGAAATGTAACACACCAGTCCAACCCAATTATAGACATTCATGACAGATAAACAAGCTGGAAGGGAAGGAGGAAATCAACAAATGGTAGAAAAGAAGTGTGTGTGATGTAATGACGGGAGTTTGCTCGGTAACAAGACACAACGAGGAGAACACAGCTGCGATGATAACGTTTTGATCCATCACTCACACACTGACACACACAACAAACAGAAAGCCTCACACACCTTCACTTCCTGACACTTTCCCCTCACACATAACATACTAGGTCATTTATTCTGTCTCTCCCTTTGCGTTTCTTTTACATTTCCCACAGAGGGGAAAGTGTGGGACGCTCGGGGATCAGACGTGTCCACCGAGGTAACAACGCCAATCTGTAAACTCTTCACTTCCAGGATTTGCAATACCTGCTTAAAGCATATCTCCTCACGTGTGTGTGACTCTTCATCAGAGGTGGGAAGTAGTGGAGTACAAATACTTTGTTACTGTACTTAAAGATGGGGTAGGTCATTTTGGAGAAACCAGCGAGTGAGCTTTTTACGGATTCCACAGATGACATTTTTTCATGTATTTATTCTCAAAGCATTTCATGTATTCATTGCTATCAGGATGTTCAGAGCATTCCATGGAATATAACAAAAAGTATTTCTGAAATAAATGACATACCCCACCTTTAAGTACATTTTTCTGGTATCAGTACTTTACACCACTACTTATTTTTCTGACGACTTTTTACTTTGACTTCTCACATGTTGAACTCAAATACCTGTACTTTCTACTTCTTACATGTTGAACTCAAATACCTGTACTTTCTACTTCTTACATGTTGAACACAAATACCTGTACTTTCTACTTCTTACATGTTGAACTCAAATACCTGTACTTTCTACTTCTTACATGTTGAACACAAATACCTGTACTTTCTACTTCTCACATTTTCCAAACAGGCTGGTTCCTTTAGTCTGAATGTGTGTTTGGTGGCGTGATCATTATTATTTAGAGTCATTGCGTGCCTATTGATTTGAACACGATCCGTGTATCCATCATTTCCTGGTCTTCTCTAAAGAAGAGGGACCAATGAAAACGTTGTCATGTTGCCGTTGTTCAGCATGGAAACATTCATGAGCTAACAATGCCATTATTGTTATATTAATATAAAGGGAGGTCAGGTACTCTTTAAAACAGCTGAGTTATGGGTACTTTTTTACTTAATTACATTTCAAAGCCTCTTTACTTTCAATTGGGTAAAGAAGTTCAGTCAGTACTTGTACTTTTACCAGAGTATTTTTAAACACGAGTATCTGTACTTCTACTTGAGTAAAGGATGTGTGCACTTTTGCTTAAATACTTGCTCAAAGCGTGGTGGATGAAGAGGATGTTTGAAGGGCTCGCTTTTGCATGATCTTAAAATATGAGGAAAGTAGTTTTTGAAGAAACTTGCTAAATGTAAATTGATAATTCAACATTTTGGAGAAACATTAGCCAATAATTAGCCCTTAGCTTTGCACAAAGACAAGGGGGAAAAGTACCTTCGAATGCGAGGAAAGAAGTGTATATTGTATGGTAAGAAGTATCTCAAGGTTTCTAAGCAACTTGCAGAGTTCTAATTCAACATTTTGAGAAAAATGTGCAAATAGTTAGCCATTAGCTTAGCACAAAGACAAGAAGACATGCGGAAAAAGTAGCCTGGCTCTGTCCAAAGTTATTCAAGTAAATGTGATCTGTTCGTATCAGACTTGTGGCCACCTTTGCATCATCAATACACAATAAGACAAGACAATTTTGAGTTAATATACAAACTAAATTAAGAAAAATAAATATTATAACACATTTTTTAAGTGTTTCCTTTGCAAGATCAGTAAATATGAGGAAAATCGTTTATCTTTGACTTAAAGTATGTAAAAAGGTTTTAAGCAATTTGCTCAATTTAAAGGAATCAAAGTCAACTTTATTGTCAATCTTTCAGTTTGTGTGTACAGACAGAGAGATCGAAATGCCGTTTCCCACAATCCCGGATACAAAAATACGTCTAAAGATATGTATATCCTATATATACACCATCAACACACACATTTATATATATGCACACATTAGAATAGATCCACATTAGCCATTAGCTTAGCACAAAGACAGAAAGACATGGGGAAAAAACGTCCTCTGGCTTTGTTCAAAGTTTCAAAAGCATCCTGAGGTGAAATACTTTTTCAAAAGCGTGACGAATGGCAGATGCCATGGAAGGTAATGAAACGTGGATTTGATCTGAATTGACCTCAGTGTGCCAAGGAGGGGATTGGTTTTAGCGATAAAGGCCGTGTGAGGTCACACCAGCTGACACGCTGGCTGGCCGGTTCCCAAACTCTCAAGCGGATTCTCACACCGGAGAGCGGCTCTGTGTGTTTTACTAAACCTCGGGCTTTGCAGGAAACCGGTCCAAGATTTTGGGGAGCTGTTAATATCCTCAGGGCGTGATCAGAGTTATCTAAGGTCACTAAATGAGCTTTTACTTACAGGTGTATGAGAGAGAAATGGGATGTTAAACAAAGTAAAAAAAAACTACAGGGAATAGTGAAATGCGTAATTATCCATTCAAAATTGAAGTTACTTCTTTGACTGATTTTTTCTTTTACAGAGGAAGTCTGTTTTTTCTGCATTTGTTTGGTGTATAAGATTTTACATGGACAACATTGATTAAATCATGATTAATTGCCTAAATGTGGCCTTTGTGGATCCATTATATAGACTTATTGCTGCATTTTTCTACTAAATCTTGCTCAAAACTGCATTCAAAATTATATATGGTAAAAAAATAGTAATCTTAAAACGTTTACATACAAAATACAAATATTTTTTGTCCTTCTTAGATATGTATTTAATTGGTTGTCTCTCATTTCGTTTACTTTTTAAATGCTCATATTTTATGCATAAATCTTGTTACTTTTGAATATTTTTGTGGATCATATTGGATTTATATTTTCTATGAATTATGATTAATGAAAGCGAGAAATGTAAAAGCGGTATTTCTGATGCAATTATGTGTAAGCTGCTGTTATTTATTTTTATTTCAGGGTAATGGCTCGTATATTTCGTACCTGAAGGTCTGATATCTTTTTTTAAAACCTAAAGCCTGACCCCAGACCTGTCTGCTCACAGCTACAGGGGGAAGACTCCGGGGGCTCTTTGGTTCGTCTGCAGGTCTGGGATCAGCTTTCTACGTCAAAAGAATAGCTGTAAACCCTAACAACAGACTCCAGATCAGCCCTGAAGTCACCGCCTTATTTATAACTTCAGTAAAACTTTCTGCAACGTGATTGGTGGCAGCTATTTACGCAAAAGCACCAATACCCTCCACCGATTGGCTGACACAGCTGTCATGTAACGTCAATCAAACTGACGGACCAATCAGAGCCCGTGTTTTCGTCTTTGTTCCTCCCGTTTGGAGTGTGACGCAGAGGGTCATGTGTTGACGCAAAAGCTCTAATATCCCACAGCGATTGGTTGCCGCAGCCTTCATGGAACGTCAATCAAACTGACAGACCAATCAGAAGCCGTGTTTGGGTCTTTGTTCCTCCCGTTTGCTGCGTGACGCGGAGGGTCATGTGTTGTTTGTGCTCTCGCCCGTAGAGATGTGTTAAGGAGGAGAAGGGAACGGATTGCTAACCCGAGCTAGCCGGATCCCTCCCGATTATAGAAAACACGGCAGTGCGTGGCCATGCACACACGGCAGGATTAAATCCGTGAGAAAAAAGCACGCTTTGGAATACAAAAAAAGGGACGAGAGGACTACTTTTCTTGCGGAATAACAAAGCCGGTGTGGATTTTGCATTAAAAAAATCTGAGCCAGCTGGCCTAGCCGGACTCTGGGAGCTCGTCTCCCAAAAACAACAAGAATGGGGTCTAGCTCCACTCCGAATAGCTAGTAAAGAGTGACCTTTAATTGCAGAATGGCAAATTTCACGAATTACCAGGAGGGTAAAGCAGTGATGTTGATGGTGGAGGCGCACGGTACAAATGGAGACGGATCGGTCGGGGAACCCCCTTCCCAGTTAATTAATATCGGAAGCGGTGCTGGTGGTAGTTCTCGCTTGCATCAACATCTACCGCCCTCCAACCACCACAATCAGTACCAGCTGGCCCCACAGCAGCAGCATCTTTCCGGGGAAAACATTGCAGAGTCTCCAGGCTGCAGGAAAGCCTCTTCTTCTTCCAACGCGGAGGAATCTGCCGCTTCGCCCGCCGTTAGCGGCAGCCATGTCTACGCGGCGGTGAGCGTTAATAACACCTCCGATGTTGTGGATGATATTCGCAAATGTGGCTATTTAAGGAAGCAGAAACATGGACATAAGAGGTTTTTTGTGCTCAGGGCTGCCAGTCACCTCGGTCCGAGCCGCTTGGAGTATTATGACAGCGAGAAGAAATTCAGGAGCAGCCTGCGCTCTGCTGCCGCTGCTGCTGCCGCGTCTGCTGCAAGCGGTGGAGTTGTGGCCGCTTCTCCCCCGAAAAGGGTTATTTACCTCTACCAGTGCTTCACGGTGAACAAAAGGGCGGATTCCAAAAACAAACACCTCATTGCGCTTTACACTAAGGATGAATATTTTGCCATTGTGGCGGAAAACGAGCTGGAGCAGGAGGACTGGTACGTGGCTGTCAGTGAGTTGATGTGTGAGGGCAAAAAAGGGCATGTGGATTCAGATGATTTAGATGATGGATATGGTACTGTCACCCCTGGTACTGTGTTTAAAGAGGTGTGGCAGGTGAATGTGAAACCTAAAGGACTGGGTCAAACTAAAAACCTCACAGGTGTTTACCGGCTATGCCTCTCAACGAAAACGGTTCACCTGGTAAAGTTGAACTCTGAAACCCCCTGTGTTAACCTCCAGTTGATGAATATCAGACGCTGTGGACATTCAGAAAGTTTCTTTTTCATTGAGGTGGGTCGCTCCTCCTCTATCGGGCCCGGGGAGATATGGATGCAGGTGGATGATTCTGTAGTGGCCCAAAACATGCATGAAACCATCTTGGAGACGATGAAAGCCCTGAAAGCTTTTGCAGAGTTTCGGCCCAGGAGTAAGAGCCAATCATCCGGCTCCAACCCGATGCCCTTCATCACAACGCGGCGCCACCTTGGAAACCTGCCTCCGAGCCAGACGGGACTCCAGCGGCGGTCGAGAACAGAGTCAGTCGTCGGCACGCCACCGTCGAGTAAAAGCTCCGGGGCGAGTGGTTATCGCTTCCGAACATCCAGTGAGGGCGAGGGGACGATGAACCGGCCGTTTCGCTCCGCCACAGGAAGTTTGGTTCACCTCAACTCTGCACGGGCCCATCATTGTCGTCAGGAAGGCGCCGGCAGCAGTGGTGTCGCTACAGGAAATGCTGGTACGAGCACAGGAAGTGGACGCTACGTCAGAGCCATCCAGGGGTCGTCGTCCGCTTATCATGCCCGCTCCGCCTCACTCCCAGTCTCCCACTTCCCCTCCACCACCAGCCCAGTTAGCGTATCCTCCAGTAGCGGCCATGGCTCCGTTTCCGACACACTAACCCGCCCGTCGAGCGCCTCAATATGCGGCTCTCCATCCGATGGAGGCTTCAACTCATCGGATGAATACGGATCCAGTCCCGGCGACTTTAGGTACTTCCGGGTACGGAGCAACACGCCAGACTCCCTCGGAAACACGCCGCCAATCAGAGAAGAGAACTGTCTAAACGACTACATGGCGATGGGCTGGAACCGGGAAGTGTTCGGCACCAGCTCTGGAAACAACAGCGGAGGAGACACGCCACGAGACGAAAACACGTCGACGACGGAAGAGGACCGCTTTTCTTCATCGTCGCTGAGGAGGAGGACGCACTCGTTCTCCAGAGCGGCTGCTGCTGCTGCTGCTGGCGGCAGTGGAGCGACCGGTGGTTCTGGGGTAGCAGTTTACCAGAAAATGACCCAGACCAACTTCTCATTGGATGAAGGGTCGGATATCGTGTTACCGTTTGGCAGTGGGTTGCTTCGTGGCGGGCCTTCTTCCTCTTCCTCATCGCTACGATCCGACTACAGCTCCTGCTCCGAGCACAGCCAGCCGAGCCGACCCTCCACCCTCTCCCGTACCGAAACCAGCTCTGATCGCCCTCCTCCATCTTCCTCTTCCTCTGCTAAAGAAGACAGCGGCTACATGCCTATGATGTGTGGCGTGGCTTCATCGTCGCAAGACACTCCCCCTGACTACATGCCTATGCAACCCGGCTCTTACCCCCACCCCGTCTCTAATTCCCCGCAGTTTCACAGTCCAGCTTTAGGTCACCGTTCAGCCCACCAGCTCCAGCCCCAAGACTCCCACGGCTACATGATGATGCTCCCAGGGGGCGGAGGCTCTCCTTCCCCAGGACATCCGGCCTCCCCCAGCCCTCACAGTAGCTCCAGCATGCCCGATGGGAGTGACAGCATAGCAGAGAGACCAGAAAATGGAGAATATATGGACATGTCGTACTGCAGCGGTGGGTCACGAAAGCCCCCGAATGAAGGGAACGGTGGGTATTATACACCTGGTACACCTGAGGGCACCCCAAAGTCTTACAGCCCTTATTTCTCCCTCCCTCGCTCCTACAAAGCCCCCACCAGAGAGAGAGATGAGAAGGAATATGGGGAGTATGTTCCCATGAGTTCTCCTGCCAAGCCAGTTTTTTCATCCATTGCCACAGCTTCCATGTCAACACCAGAGAAAAGGGCTGGGGGAGGCAGTAGCGGCAATTTAACCCCTTCACACCCACCCCCGCCTTACGGTGCTCACCACACGACCGCAGCGATGGGCGACAGACGCGCCGAGAGGCCGAACCGCCTTCCTTTGGGCCGAAGAAGTTTCCACGGTCCACTGCGGGTTAGTGAGCCCCCCACGGCGTCTTCAGGCACCTCAACATCTGTCCCCGCCACCGTCAGCTCCTCCGAAAGACCCTCAAGTCCCGGAGAGTATATTAACATTGAGTTTGGCGATCACTATCCTCACCAACAACAGCCCCCCGATTATCCCCACGCTGTCCAAGACGAAGCGCCTTCTTCAAGTGACCGCCGCTCCTCCCCTCACCAGGATTATATGAGTGTGGAGGTGGGGGCAGATCAGCAGGACGCCTCTGGATGTAAAAAACAATCACCCAGACCCAGTCTAGTCGCCCCCTGGAACCCACCGAGCTACATCCGACCGCTGGCTACCAATCCTGGGGCCTCTCCTGGAGCCGGAGATCACTGGAGGTCGAAGGGCGACGACTACACGGACATGACGTTCAGCAGAGGGGAGAGGACTCAAAGCAGTCCGACAGCCATGCTGCAGCATCTCTGTGTGATAGAGGGACGTTACGGCCACCCTCCCCCCTCCTCTTCCTCACCCCCTCTCCTTCCTCTCACCCCTTCGAGCCCAGGAAGGGTGCAGACACAACAGCTGGAGCCCAAGGTGGTTCGAGCCGACCCGCAAGGCCGACGGAGACACAGTTCAGAGACTTTCTCCTCCACATCTTCCTCTAATTCAACTCCGTCTGGACTTGTACCCTCAGCAAACCCCCCAACAGTGGCCAACCCCACAGCCCCTTACCTAGCGGAGGGTCAGACTTCCAGGTGGACCAGCTCGGCGTCTTTCGACAGCATGTGGGTGTCCATGGAGGGTCTCGGCGGGGAGTCACCGGTTCACCATGCTCCTGTAAGATCCATGGAAATGGGTGCAGCATCTGCATCATCATCATCCTCTGGAGGCGGCAGGATGTGCAGGAACATGTCTGTGGGATACCAGAACGGCCTGAACTACATCGCCTTGGAGCTGCGGGAGGACGGGAGTAACGCGGGAGTAACGTCTGGAGCCGGGAGCAGCAACGGGGTTTTGGCGTCGACGCCGGGGACGGTGCCGACGCCGGAGAACGGAGCCTACGCCAGCATAGACTTCACCAAATCAGACGGGGTCACGACGACAACGAAGGGTGAGTATACAAGTGTGTGTTTGGGTCTAAAGATGCTGCATTGTGGGTCCTTTGACAGCCGTTAGTCACATTTTTATAATAACTTTATTTATGTTGCAACTTTCATGCAAGATGCAGCCCGTAAAGTGCTTTGCAGAAGAAGAGAAGATACATACAAACAATAACAATGAGTGCAAATAACGAGTAAGAAACATATTTTGAAATGAGTTATGAAAACAAAACAGAAAAATCACAAAACCCCAAATTAAATAACTAATTTACATTCCAAGGGAGATTGCTGTTCTAAAATCCAAAAGGTTATTCTCTCCTTTCATAATTGTATATCTAGGATATACAATCTACTGTGTGTGTGTGTGTGTGTGTGTGTGTGTGTGTGTGTGTGTGTGTGTGTGTGTGTGTGTGTGTGTGTATATTTTCCTCCCCTCCCTGAAATCTAAAATAACCCTAAGTACCGCATGCTATTATTAGTCGCATTTTATCTCGCGAATCTATTTTGGATGGAGTCCCTGTGATCTTGACAAGGCTACGTTCGAGCGCTTTGAGCAGCCAGAAGTTACTCTTTGAAGGCATCTATCCAGGGAGCTGAAAGTCTCGCCTGTAACAGGAAGTGGCACCAATATGTGGTTCACGTTGAGGTCTGTGTGTGTTGTGCAGTAGACAATTAGCTCGAGGTTCATCTGAGGTCAAGTGAGGACTGAATTTCCCCCCAAAAAAAGAGCCCGACTTCCTGTCTTTGTAGTGTTTCCTCTGTGCCTGTCTGAGCATGTGCCGCTGTTTTCTTTGTGTCGGCATGTTTGCAGAGTGTACTTAATGTGTGTGTGTGTTCACAGCCTTTTGTCTGCTGTTAAGGCTGTCACTTGAGACATCGTTAAAATATATATTTATTTCTCCAGAACAGGGATGAGTGCAGTAGCGGTTAGCATATTGGCAAACACATAAAACAGTGCTGTGATTGAATGAATCTTGACGGTGTTTACTTTTTGCGGTGTTGAGTAAACTCAGTAGGACATACGCTATGTGTATAATGTGCAAAGAAAACTTAAAATATTACATTTCGATCAAAGAAAAGCAGAGAATCCTCACAATAGGCACCCTGGTTACTTCACGTAGGTTTTGATTTGTTGTCACTGGTATCGAATATCACTTTTAATGAAATGTATATTGATAAAAGTACATTGTATTGAAATAACAGCTGTAGCTTGCATTGAGACGTGAGTTTGGTTTACTGCAGTCTTAAAAAGTGTGTGTGTGTGTGTGTGTGTGTGTGTGTGTGTGTGTGTGTGTGTGTGTAACATAGGTCTGCAGTCAGTGTTCGAGATCAAGAGGAATACAAGAGGATGTTTTGACTCAGTTTTCAGTCTTGCGTTTCCCCTTTTTCCTCGCCTCCTTTCCCATATCGTGTCCTCTCTTTTATACTCCCTGCTCTCCCCCTCCCATCCTCTCTGACTCTCGCTTCGTGTGTGTGTGCATGAGTCAGGATCCTCTGCAAACGCTGGCTGACTCATTTGTTTATCGTGGTGCGATGAAAGTGTGTGTGTGTGTGTGTGTGTGTGTGTGTGTGTGTGTGTGTGTGTGTGTGTGTGTGTGTGTGTGTGTGTGTGTGTGTGTGTGTGTGTGTGTGTGTGTGAAGAAATGTTAATCCACACACACTGTCTGCTTTTCTGTGTGTGTGTTGGACACATCTAGGTAGGTGTGTGTGTGTGTTTATACGCGCTGAGTCATGGCAGGCAGCCTTTGATGTGGCGCTGTAATTTCGGCGGCAGCGTGTCAAGGCACACAGTCGGGAGGAAACGCATCATCATCGCTCAGGAATGCACTTCCTGTCAGCTGCGATGCATGCACACCTGGATCCTTGACCCAGAGGAGAGAAAAGGGAGGTTTTCTGTCCAGCTGTCAAGAAAATTCAGCCGTAAATATGAGATAAAAGGTTCATTCAGCCGGGCTTTACGGGACTGGAGATGCCAGGGGGAGAACAATAATGGAGGAAATATTGTGACTTTCAGGAAGAAATAGCACTTTTGCGTTGAGTTGCGCTCCATTTGGAACAACATTGCTTATTTTGTTTAATAATGCAAATCAGTTTAGCAGGAATTGATAATCTGTGCATTGTTATTCTCATTATCCTTTTTGATTAAATATGTATTGAAGACACACAGAAAATACATTTGGTACATTGATAGGTTGGATTGAACCGTTCAAAGTGTTCAGCTTAGTCTCTACTATTGTACATCAATTATTCTCTTATCCTTGCATCACGTTACATTGATCTTGATTGTGTTTCATTTGAAAGAAGACCCTTACCAAACAGTCGGTAGAATACATCGCGTTGGTCTTGATTTCTCTGCAGCTCTACAATAGTTAATTACGAATATTATTTTTATAGTATCGTGCTTCCTGCGATTTGGATATTATATGAAATGAGTTGCGATTTTGATGCATTTTCTATCCCTAACAACAGGGTTTATGGTTCATTTGTTAACCTTGTTGTTATAAAGACAAGTAGTATTGCAACCAATCGTACTTTTAATAACTTCATTAATCTGTCTTTTGCAGACCATTGTAACTTTTTAGAGCCAAGAAAAACATGCAAAAACCTATGTTTGAGAAATTAAAACAAGACTATATTGTTGTGTTTTAGCTTCAACAGTTATTTAATCGTTTTAATCACTGATGGTTTTCCAATAGGGCTGTCCCAAATACCATTTTCCGGGCTCCGGATATTGGTAGTAATCAGCAGCGAATATTCGGCCCGCGCGCGGGGGGTTCCAGCAGCGATGACCTTTCCTTTAGTTATTCTACAGTATTGTTGTTTTATAGTTATTTGTTAATGTATACAACCCAATTTGTGTTCTTTGAAATTCAAAAGGATATCTTATTGTGTTTGTTTTGTTTTTTCGTTGCAGTTGTATATGTCTTAAGTGTAATTTGGCATGGCTTCCTATTTTGTATGCTTTTATTTTGAAGGAGAGGTAGCGCTGTTGACAGGAAGTTGTTGTTGCTATGGAAACAACATGACGGAGATTAACGGAGAAAAAGTAATATCTACATATAAAGACGGAGAAAGTAAACAATAACGTTTATGGTTACGTGTTAGCACCTCCCGAAGAGGCACAAGCTCTTATTTTAAATTAAAATAAAAACGAAAATCTGAATAACGAAATTGAAACCGAAATAGTACTCCAACGAACGAGTATTCGGATATTCGGGTACAGCCCTATTTTCCATGCTAAAGAACAGCATTTATTAACTCCATGTGTACTTTACATCTCCATCATTTTCCTTTTTTAGTTTCAACTTTTGACTTCTGCATCTGCTCTACGTTCTCAGAAACGATGCTCTCTCTTGGGAAAGTTTGATCGCTAAATATCCCGTTTTGTTGAATAATTAAAAGAGTTATATATAATCTAGCTGGCAGCCATTTTTAACAAAACAAAAGAGCGGCTCTATCAGAAAACACCTAAATAAATGTAATAACTTCCCACCTCTGGAGAAGATGGTACAAGCAATACTATATTCTGTCAAAAAAAACATTGTCAAAACTCATATAAAAGAATAAACAACTAAGATTGTCTTTACTTTGTGTACTCTTAATATATCTTAAAGGTCCCATGTCATGCTTTTCCGGTTATTACCCGTCCCCTTGTGTGTTATGAAGGTGTTTCTGCATGTAAACGGTCTGAAGAGTCAAAACCCTCAAAGTACACCCTGTAGCGAGTAAAACTCTAACACAGAAAATACCTCCCCAAAACGCCTCGTTGGAGATACGTCACTGTCCATTGTTTACTTCCTGGGTATCGTGACGTAGGAATGGCCAGTAGCCGCGCCCAGAGCTATGACGCGATACGGTCATACGGTACCCGGAACCAAATGGACCAATCCGTGGAGCCGTTACGTTACGTCCGCGGAGCCGTTACGTTAAGCGCCCGCTGATTGGTCCAAATTGACCAATCCACGGACTTCCTCACACACACACTCAGTGCATGCAGCTCTGCTGATCTCTCCTCCCTGGCTGCAGGCTGATAACAGACAGTTGGGATCGCGGCGAAATTCTCTCTGCAGACCCATTCTCACAGCGTTTATCAACCTTTTTCTTACTCAATATCAAGCCACACTTATTGT
>NW_011366161.1:10354-12854 GCF_000735185.1 Notothenia coriiceps | reverse complement strand
TAAGGAGAAGGAAAAACGATTCGCTTCGAGTATCTGATCAAATTCCCGTCCACTCTCATTCCTCAATCTGCACTTTAAAGGCCGTCAGGTCAACACGTTGCACTCGCTGGAAACTCCCATCATGCATTTCATCTGTTGTCCCAGCTGGGGGAATGAGGATTTTAGGAAAGAGAGAGAGAGACGGCCTGTGTTGAAACGACACAACAAGGTGTGTGTGTGTGTGTGTGTGTGTGTGTGTGTGTGTGTGTGTGTGTGTGTGTGTGTGTGTGTGTGTGTGTGTGTGTGTGGAGGTCAATTCAGATCAGGTGGGCTTGTGTCCTAAGAAAGTTGTTTTGATTAAAGTCCAGGACGAGACTGCAGAAAACCCAGAGACCTCAAACTGCTCTTTTTCTGTCTCCACGTCTTTCTCAATTAATATCAATGGGGCTTTTTTTGGCATGGGATACATGTTAGCGTTGCCAAAGCAACTATATACAAGTACAGATAACTTAAAATAGCCTTTCGAAAAATGAATTTGTATAAGTAAAGATGTCTTAACATAGAGAAATGTAAACGTTGCATATATAACGTGGACACCTTTTCTATTTTTAGTGATACGTGTTGCAACGTCACTTTCTCTCATGTAAAAAGTACCTCAGGTCTTTTAGGGTTGCCAGGTTTGTCTGCGTCCCTTAGTTGTGGTCACCTTACTTTGGATATCATCCTAAGTAATAAGTGCATTTTGTTGTTTTTTCCTGTCAAAGTCTTGGTATTTGACTTTTATTTTGGCATTGCTCTTCCTCTCCCCCAGGTGTTTTTAGGGTTGCCAGGTTTGTCTGCATCCTTTAGTTGTGGTCACCTTACTTGGGCTATCATTAGGTTGATGTTTGGCCCACTGAAACATTTTATTTCTCAATCTGTGACACATATTTTGTGTTTTTTTCCTTATGTCAAAGTCTAGGTATTTGAGTTTTAGTTTGGCATTGCTCTTCTTCTACCTCAGGTCTTTTAGGGTTGCCAGGTTTGTCTGCGTCCCTTAGTTGTGGTCACCTTACTTTGGATATCATCCCAAGTAATTAGTTCATTTTGTTGTTTTTTCCTTACGTCAAAGTCTAGGTATTTGAGTTTTAGTTTGGCATTGCTCTTCCTCTCCCCCAGGTCTTTTTAGGGTTGCCAGGTTTGTCTGCATCCCTTAGTTGTGGTCACCTTACTTTAAGTGAGTGTGTCGTTCTTCCTCCTCTCTGTGTGCTCCTGTCTTTTTTTCTATCCATCTTGTTCTCTCATCCCCCCTGACAAACATTCGCAGCAGCATTCCAGCCGTTCCCCCTGTCAAAGCGCCTGTATTGTGGCGTGCCGCTCACATTGTTGTTTCGCACAAAGCCTCGCTCTCAGTGGAATAACCCAGCTGGACTCCGGCCACGAAACACAGGATCACACGAGGCCAAAGCGGCCGTGATAGCAGGCAGGAAACAGACTTAATGTGTGTGTCTGCTGGCAGCCGCAGAGATCCAAAGTTCACCGGCCACGCTCACTTATTTACCGGGCAAACACATTTTTTTAATCAGCGAGTAGAGAGAGCCAAAGCCGCCGGGTCTCACATGTGTGGGGCTTCTTTTTAAAAAGCTTTCAGACCCAATGTGACTGTGATTATAGGACCAGAGGTTTGTTTCCATGATTGTTGATGTTACAGCTGTGCTAAATGACCTCTAAGAGTGTACAGAACTTATTTACAAGTCTGGTTGTTGGTCATTTCTTCTACTATTTCAACAATTGGATAGTTTATTCATCCAAAAAACTAACAAAATTAGTAGAAACAGGGAAGAAAGCTCATTCTATACAGAGGTATTTCTCCCGTTAGTCATACATAGCAGGATAAAGAAAAAAAGATAATTCTGTAATCAAATACTCACACAGATAAACAAAATTATATATATATACATTAGGGCTGTCAAACGATTAACAATTGTAATCAGATTAATCACAGCTTAAAAATTAATTAATCATGATTAATCACCATTCGAACTATGTCCAAAATATGCCATTTCTTCTATGCGTATATTGTTACGTAGGCGAATGGCACAAAGCACAGGCTTTTTAAGAATACATGAAAGCGAAACGAAAGGCCCTATATTTATGCTTACTATTTTTACGTCCAATTGTACTTATTCATATCGCTACCAGGCTTGTTTATTTCAATACACATGTCATTTATCAATATACATTTCCATTAAAGTCCGATATTCGATACCAGTGACAAACAAAATCGACAACCTGATCGTGAAAGCTAAACGTTTTGGGGCTGCTGGCCTATTGTGAGGCATTCTCTGGCTTGGTTCTGTGATGCGACAATCGTAAATATTTTAAGTTTTCTTTGCACATGTATACACATAGCGTATGTCTTAGCCTACTGAGTCCTTACTGCAACCCGCCAAAAGTAAACCACCGTCAAGATCATTCAATCACAGCACGTGTTTATGCTGTTCTGGCAATATGCTACGCTACTGCACTCATCCCTGCTTCT
>NW_011366161.1:9972-10309 GCF_000735185.1 Notothenia coriiceps | reverse complement strand
GAAGACAGCCCACACACCTATCAATCATCAAACCGTGGGGTCTTATTTCGATGTATATAGAGGAGAGATGTACTTCAGCAAAAGTATTCTCCGTCGGGTCTTCCTGCAACAACACCACGCCGTTATCTTGATTCTGATTGGCCAGAAGACATTATCAAAGATGTTCTATTGAGAAGACGATCACTACGTGACAAAAGTTTTCAAAACCGTTTCTAGTCTTCGGTATTTCCAGACAAGTGGCTACTGAAATCAATCTTACTAACTGCTGTCTGTGCAATTTACTCCGCGAGGTGGGGCTAAGCCATTTCTTGGTATGGCTGTAGCCTACCCCAGCCAT
>NW_011366161.1:0-9927 GCF_000735185.1 Notothenia coriiceps | reverse complement strand
ACGGGTCTTGCGGAGCAACCTCTAAAGAGAAAAGAAGGACCCATGTCATGTACGGGTATGGGTTTACCTGGGTAACCAGGTTTAACTGGTTAGGCACCTTCGGCAATGCAATGCAGGCGCCTTCGGCAATGCTAATTCAGACAACCTAACCAGGTTTACCCGGTTAGTGCGCCTGAGGAGTGCCGGTGTGAGTTAGAAAAGAGTCACGTCGAGGCGCTAAAGAGGAGGGACTCTGTCCCCTGCGCGTTCCGACCTCAGCCACACCTTTGTCCGACTTTTTGTCTCTCCCATAACCATTACGACGTCACGTGTGTTTGAAGGGTCGGTCCGACGCCACAACACACAAGCCTGACCCAAGCGACACAGAGCGTCTGCCGGTGACCGAGTGTCCTCCCCCCCCCTCGAGGTAGTTCGCACACCCTGTCTCTCACTTATGATATGATAATGTTCTACGAAATACTCTTTTGGTTACACTCAAACCTTTTAACGGTGGTATTTATTTAAGATAAAATTATACCGGAGTTGTTACCTTAATACTAAGTCATCTTTACCGGTACTGTACCCTGGAAATTATTGTTTTATTTTACACCCTAATTTGATCTAACCTTTTGAAGTCACCACCTCAGAAGCTTTTATACAATTATTTATGTAAACCTACTGGTAGTATTTTCGCGTCTGTAAGCTGGTTACCACGTAAGTACACAGAGAATCAAAAGTAAGACTCAACCTTTCAGAAAGAGGAATGAACACACACACCCTCAAACTCAACATGGCACCCTTTGTTATTCCTGTCCAGGTTTTCTGCAAGAAATATATAACGAGTTCTCGCAAATTTGTTGTGCAACTACCGACGAGAGTCTACAACGAAAAGTCTCACCTCAGTAGAATGCACTTAAACAGGAAAATAGTCCTGTGGTGGTTTTACGCCGTGTTTACCAAACAAGACCACACAACAACTTTGTCTGTGTAAGTTAATGTTTTACGGAGCTTAAGAATAAATTCACGTTTAAATTACCCAAGAAGAACACACAGGAAGGTGATTCAAAGGTACACTTTTGTCCCAGTCATAATAAAGGGCATTCGGACGAACCTCTGTTTGCCGTCGTCTTTCTTTGGACTAACTGGCCATTTAAACAAAAGGGTGTTAAGTACTAAATAAAGTTACCTTGAAATTAAACAGCTTTCGGTTAAAATCTGCACGAACGACTAAATTTAGAGAAAGTAGGTGACCGTACAGTAACCAAGTTATAGGTTTGTGGTCACCTCGGAACTGGACGGCGAACGATTCTCGTGTACCTGTAAATAAACCCTCAACCAAAGATTTATGACTAATAATATAGTTGACTCACCTCACCAAACTCTCGCGACACTAGACACCACATTTTCAAAATCTTGAAAAATCTTGATGCTGGGCGTGTCTGAAGCTTGGCCATTTTTTGCGAGCAACGCGACCAACAACCAATCACATGAATCTCCCGCCCCCGACATACAAAGCAATAGCAATGTTAAAACGAAGTAAACTGGATATAAAATCCCCAAACAGGCGAAAACCTACCAGTTTCCCCCACTGTCTCTGCCACCTCCCTCCATGCCTGGTTCCTCCGGTTTGTATCCCGGTAAATAGTTCTGGTCGTAAAGAAACGGGTGATTTGCTACCGTAATTTCTCGTTTGGAATATGAGGAAATGAACTGCGGTATGTCTCTCCCAGCTTGCACGCGGTTTGATTGGCTAGCGCTTGTACTGTCAGATTTGCATAAACGGGATTTGATTGGCTGACGCTTCCATCTCAGCTTCAAAAGTTGAACATTGCTCAACTTTTGAATCCTGAAAATCCTGGAAATCCTGGAAATCTTCGCTTCGCTTCCCCACAATGCAGTTCGGCGAAAAGCGAGGCAAAGTGACGTCACCCCCATTCAAAGTCAATGGGCAGAGAAGCGATGGAAGATTTTTTTAAAGCTGCTGTGTGGACGTACCGTTAAAGTTTAAACACAAGTCATGTGCTCGGAAATGCTGTTCAACCATTGGTCAGACATTAAGGGGGTAAAAACGCAAATCCTGACAATTTCTACCGGAGCTTTGGAGCATCGGCAGGTCATTTTCATGCTGCTGTTAATCTGGAGAGCATATCAATGGACTCTAGCAGACGGCACATATGATCATATAATCAGACAACGTGCAATAAAAAACATTATAACACATATAATGAGACGTTCTGCAGTCAGGAGGGCGTTTCACCGACGACAGGTGGCTCTGACTTTTATGTATAGTTGACGGAGCATTTTTACACTGTTCAACACTTCATTCTGCTTCACTCTTTCGCTAAGGATTTTGAAAACATCCGTGTTCTTGTGACTCGTAAATACTACGCTTCCTATGTTTTGGTGCGGACTGCGTTCACACCAGCGATGAACCGCTCCAGAGTTCACTAGCAAGCGCTCCACCGAGACCACCTATTTTATATTTCTGACCTCTTCTCTTTCATCTTCTCTTACAGACTGAGCGTCGGGATAATGGTTCCCCTTCTTCCTCCTCCTCCTCTTCCTCCTCATCTCTCTGGTCGGGGCTCTCGACCTTTGACCTCTTCACACAGACGGAGAAGCCGCTCTGGATGCAGAAAAACAACAACAACAACAGATGACTAAAAGGCTTGCATTTTTTATAAGTGTATTTTATCATTATTTTAGTGTTTTTTATGCATATCTTGTCCTGTTTTATTTTTTAATATAATTTCCCCCCTCTCACAATCAATGCTGCGAGTGTACGCTGCTTTTTCAACAGACTTTGGTGGGGGGGGGTTAAAAAGAGCCTCATTATCAGGCTCTCCATACGGTATTAAAAAAGGGACGCTGGAAGCAACGGCATTATTGGTACGGACTTTTATGTTGCGTTGACTTTAAAATATGATTTTAATTCTATTTTGTACCCCCCATGCATTATCCTTCCTCAATATGGTACCGTACAGTTATGACATAAGTTGGAGTAGATTTATTATAATAGATTACCCAAATAAATGGTACAAGCTCACAGGTACTGCGATTGTTCCCAAATACCATCTTTAACACAGTGTACTGAAACAACCTTAAAACGATTACCCTCCTCATGTTCTGTAGCACATATTATATATTTATTTGTTGCAATAGGTACAAATATTCCGGTACATTTCTTTGTTTGCTTTCACTACAGCGATGGTACTCTGCAATGCTGGAAAGTTTTATTGTTTTTTATTCATTACTGATGTGTTTAAAGGGGTCGTTTTTGGCAAAAGCTATGAGGCTAGTTAGCTTAGCATAAAGACTGGAAGCAGAGGGAAACAGTTAGCCGAGTCTGAATTTTTCAAATGAGACATTACAGTATCTTTTGAAGCTTATAGTTTGACATTTTATAACTTGTATTGTTCAATCTGTACATACAACCCAGGTGTAAAGTTAATAATTCATGTTTTATGGGCTGTTATTATGGAGGACAATTTCCTGAAGTCTTGTTGTCCTTCCCTCTCGTAAATCCATTTCGTAAAATGCCGAAAAGTACCCTTTGGCTTTTGTGCAGGTTAAACCAAAAAGATATCACATCATTATTGAGATCTCGAGTAACTGACAGGTGGATTTTGTTGACCTTAAAACAGAGCTAGGCTAGCTGTTTCCCTCCGTCTCAAGTCTTGATGCTAAGCTAAGCTAGCATCATCGAAAACCTGACGAGCAGAAAACTATTCCTTTAAAAAAAATGACATGAGGAATTAGCTTGTAGCGGTTTTGGAAACTCGACTTTGACTTATCCGGTCCTAAAGCAGGTTTTTTTTTTCATTTTTGTTTTTCTTAAGTTTGACCTCATATGGTCCGTAGCACAGTTCAGGTTAGCGAGGGAAAGACACACACACACACACACACACACACACACACACACACACACACACACACACACACACACACACACACACACCAGTGTAAAAGGTTAAAGCACAAAGTACAGATGCTGACACTGGGATGCAAACATAACACCTATGCACACATACACACAAAATATCTGCAAGTGAAGTGTGTACCTTACAGCTGTGGCATTTATATACACACACACACACACACACACACACACACACGTCATAAAGACACATTTCACGGTCATGTGGCGTCTCCCATGTCTGCTCTATTTAGGCCCCCATTTTGGCTCTTTGTCAATGCTCTCTTGACGCACAAACACACACACTCACACACACTTGGTGACGCAAAGGGGTTTCCAGTAACCTGAGCTTTAGCCCCAGGTGCAGCGCGCTGGTCACACTCGCCCCGCTACAAACTCTCACACACCCGTATATGCACACGCACACACATTCGGACAGGCGGTGGACACACACATCAATCACAGTCCTATCTGAACGCTTGCTGCCTCTTCACACACACACACACACACACACACACACACACACACACACACATACTTTAACAGACTTTAACAGACTGACACGCCCATATTTAGCCTTTCTACTTTTCTCCTCTCCTATTTCTAGACTGACAGCCCGCAGAATTGCAATTTTTTTTTCCAGCATTCGCTCATCTAATGCTACAAATGCTTCCCTTCTTTTTAATCCTCCCACTCTTTGTTTTGTTGTTTTGAATTCATTTAGACTGAAAAGGCCTGTCACTCTCGCTGCTCTTTTGTGTGCGACGCATCATTGTGGTGCCGCACAGCAGGAAATCTGAGCGACTGAGCCGAGTGTCTTTAAATAATCCTCGTTTGAAGACGGTTTTGTGTCGAGGTTTAAGCGGAAAAAAACGTCGGTACAGAAACTCCACTTCCCCCTCCCTTATCATCCACATTTCAAACGGTCTGATTTCAAACCCACCAAATGCTGTTTTTGAAGCCTGTGACGTGTCTTATATGTACATTACGAACAATCTGACATACTTTTCATTTGCCCCGCTCGTCGGACGATCAAATAATATTAAGGCTGCTGCCCAAGAACATTTTCTTATGTTTTGTGTACTTGCTATGCTACAGCGAAGTGTTGCTTTTTGAGTTTTATTTTATGGTAAATGCAAGATTTTTTTTTTTGGGGGGGGGGGGATTTTGAAAGAAGCCTCTGTAACTTATTTGAAGCATTATTCAAAAAATGGCTAAATGTTGTTCATGTCTGATTGCCTTCATGTTGGATTTGACCCCCTTTTTTTTAAACCATGACCTTGAATTGATTTACACAGAATCTGTGTTTATTTTGGCAACTACTCAACCTCAAAACTGTCCTCGATTTTACCCATTCTGATGTTGAAAATCAGCTGTTGTGAATTTTTCTTGTTGGGTGGTGGAGAAATGAGAAAGAAGACCTACGTAATATATCATTATATATATATATATATAATCCTCGCAGAGAAGACTTAAGGTTACTGCATCATTATGCAATTTCCTTTTTCCTCTAATATTTTGGTTTCTTTTGTATTCTAGTTTACAGAGGGGAATAATCATCTTATTTTTGGTTGTTTTTGTCGTATTGGGGCGACCTTGTTTCTCTGAAAAACAAAGCAAGGCTAGTATTTTTCTTTTTTAAGAGTACATAGGCATTTTGCAGTTATTTGTATAATGAAATGGGCAACAACGTCTGCCTAATGTTTATTTTTTTGTAACTATATTACAGTTTATTTGCTGCTGTGTAGTACAGTTAACGGTCGGAAATGCTGTCGATGAAGATGATTTGGGAGGAGGGGGATTGGGAAGCAGATCTCATGTGTTCTTAGTTTCCGAGTTGAACGATGTTGTTTATTAGCTTTACATGAAAGAGAAAGAGTTAAAAAAAATACTGTGGAGGTGTGTATCCTTCGTATGTGCATTATTTTTCAGCGACGTACGTCCCATATACGAAAAAAAAAAAAAGAGTTAAAAAATGTGTTGGAAATGGAAAATCCTCCTTCTGTAAATAAGGAAAACTCAAGTTGTCGCTTTTTTCATGTTATGATCGGCGCCTCGGCAGGTGCCCCCCCTATTTTTTTGTTTTTGTGTTACTTCCTTCTCTCTTTTCTTTCTCGTTTTTCCTCGTGGAGGGAAAGGGGGGCGGGAGCAGGCGATTTGAGCATCGGCATAGTGTTTATATTTATCAAAACTTTTTTGCTTTCGATAGAGCTATTGCAATAAAAATGTGTTCATGTAACTGCTGTGGTCTCACTGTCTTCTTTACTGTGTGGGCGTCGTTCATCTTCATTTACAGTGCACACACAACCAGTGGTGGAAAGTACATTTACTCAAGTACAGAAGTAAAAGTACTGTCAAATGTACACATTGCAGCCGTGATATTAAACCAAAAGCATCATATATAATAGTTACGGTACATCTAACTGCATAATAACTTTGTTTTTCATATTTTAAGCACGTGTTTTTACTTAATATGGGTTACAATTAGGGCTGCTCAATTAATCGTATTTTAATCGCGATTACGATTATGGCTTGCAACGATATACGAAAACAACGTAATCGAAATAAAACGATTATTTTTTTATTATTATTACTTTTTTTTTTTTTTTTTTTTTTTGGGTTCTTCAGTTGAATTATACTTAAAGTTCCGGGTAATCAACTGTTAAAAACATACTGTTCAACTTTTTTTCTCCAATAAACTTAATGTTTTCAAAGTCAATGAATAATCGCAATTACAATTATTGACCCAAATAATCGAGATTATGATTTTTGCCATAATCGAGCAGCCCTAGTTACAATGCAGGATTTTAAAGTATTTTCACTATATACATTGTATTCGTACTTCTATTTAAGCTAACACTTCTTCCACCACATTTGATATTACTTCACACGTCTGTTGTCTCTTAACTTGAATAGCACTTCCAATCAAAGTCAGTGGTGGAAAGTGCATTGAATCGACTTAAATGCATAAACATTGTCAAGTGTACACATTGCAGCAGTGATATTAAACCAAAAGCATCGTATATAATAGTTAAGGTACATTTGTTTTTCATTTTTCCAGCACATGTTCTTGATGATAACTCGTGTTTTTACTTAAATATGGTTTACAATGCAGGATTTTAAAGTATTTTCACTGTTGTATTAGTACTTCTATTTAAGTTAACACTTCTTCCACCACATTTGATATTTCTACACACGTCTGTTTTCTCTTAACTTGAAAAGCACTTCCAATCAAAGTCATTGAACGTAGATATTTTTGGTGTACAGAAATGTTAACGTGTGTGTTTACAGCGACTCTCAGGCAAATTTTGACACAGCGACTGTTTGAGATGTTTCACACACTTTGATTGAAGCAAAAAACTGCCTGAGAAACAGGAGTAGAACAGAAAGTCTAGTACTCAACGTGACATTAATGTACATTAACGAAGTAGTATAATATACTATGATATATAAGAAGTTGAAGAGGGATTTTCTCCTCTTGTGCCAGTCTAAAATGTGAATTTGCTCATTAAATAAATATATATAATTGGACATTTGCAATTTTCTCAATGTCTGACACCTTTATTAGACCATCCTTTTTTGGCACATGTACTTCCTCCGCCAAAAAATGAGAAAACATTTTGACTTTTGCGCCAAGATATGTGAAGCTTGGCCTGACTGTGAACATATACCGTGTTGATTACAATAAAAAAGGTTTTATTCTTTGTATTCTGGTTGTTTTTCTAGGAAATCTCAAAGTCATTGACACATTGTTTAAATCTGCACATGATAAAAAAATTGACAATTTGTTAATTTAAGTTGATAATACGTCCACTTGTTGTAGGTAGCCTATATGTTTGTTTTCCAATTGCTTCCAGTCTGTTTGCTAAGCAATACTTATAATATATTATGAATACTGCTTATAATAGCATGAGAAATAACACGAGAAAGAAAGCTAGCCTTGTTTAATTCCCGCCTTCTTTTGTTATAGTAATAAATAGGGATGGGTACCGAGCCCCGGTATTAAACGATCCCGGGGCTGAATTATTAAAGACCGTGGTACCGTTAAGCTCCAACGTTAGCGGTCTTTTTATCGGTACTGGAGACATGTAAAAAATACATCATATGTATTATTGCTACACAAACATTATATTGCAGTTTTAGTTTCACCAACTCCGTTTCTAATACGCAAAAAGACTGCAAAATGCGTCTATGATCATTTTTAGTATTTTCGATGTTTCCAATCCAGACGAGAGATCTCTCCGCGGTCTGTGTGCAAGGGGGCGGGGCAGTTTACACACGCGGCTGCCACATGCAGCAACACCACACACACAACACACACGCTCTGAGGGATTAGTTTGCAGTCTTTGTTTGATTTCCTTCAGTGTTCTTATAAAGGGAGGGACTGTTTTATATAATTTGTTTGACTTCCCTGTGAGCTCACTTTAATTAGACCTTCTCATAAAGTCCCTTTGCTTCCTGAATGAAGGAGCAACACATGACCACAGCATGTTGTTTTCTGACTGAATTGATAATCATTTATGTGTTTCACTGCCTCTCCTGACCCTTTGGCCTCTGAAAACCTGTTAAAAAGATGGCTGTCGACGTGAAAAAACACTCTTACTTCCTCGTTCCTGCAGCTCTTTCGGCAGGTTTTTTCGCCGTGTTTATCCAGCTTCAGGTGACCGGCCGGCATCTCAAAGTCCAACCGTCAAAACAAATTCAAAGTTCACTTTGTGTTTGACAGGTCAGCTGAGAGGATCTACAACTCGGATTCTCTGGTTTGAATCCATGGATTAGCAGCTTTTCACATTTCATTGTCATTTCAATTTGTTCATAAAATTATTTCTGTTACATTTTAAAACGGTTAAACACTACATACTGTATATCAAGTTCCAAACTACAGTTTCCCCAAATGCAATGCAAAACATTGTACACACGGTTCATATTCCTCTCAAATTACACTATACAAGTAATACTTCCAATTTATTTTAGAGACTACAGACTTAAAATACCCAATCACACCTATGGACACACACATTCTAAATAATCTTAAAATTGTTGCATTTTTTATATGTGGTTGCAAAACTGACTGATGGGGTTTCTGCCTGCCAAAATCTTCCTTTTAAAAATCTACTTTATTGCATGAAAAACATGTCATGCCCAAATTAGCCCTTTGTCAGGTACAGAGGAAATGAACTTTAAACGTGAAACATGAATAAATCCCAAACTAAAGTGTATTTGGATTTAAACACCTTGGTTGCAAGCAAGTCTTAGAAAGTGGATTGTGAGTAAAAAAAAATCTTTACAAATCCTCTACATCCCATATTTTTAGAGATAAAAGGGAAAGCTAACTGTCCATCAATCATCTGAAAAAACATATTTGATGTTTTCTTTGGAGCATCTATTCGTGATAAATGTCTTACAATAACAGGAAGAGTTCACTGCTCCATAAAAGAAATGTGGTTTGTGAGGATTCACCATTAAACACTTCCAGATTCTGTAAAACAGTTTGAAGAGCGGCTGTGTTTTGTTATTCAAGGACGTGCTGCCAAAACCAGGGTGAATTACACTTTGGCAAAATGTCAAATTGTGCTGGGAATTCCCTCCTTTCAAAAAGCTTTCTGGAAACTCAATGAAGAGCTGAGGTTTAGACATGATACTGACCATAGACGTTATCAGGAATCGTGATTGGATCATCTAATAAGATTATCTTTGAGTCCCGTTTTAGGCTTTTTGGTCTTGTTGACAGAGGTGGGAAGCAGTGGAGTACAAATACTTCGTTACTGTACTTAATTACATTTTTCTGGTATCAGTACTTTACTCCACTACTCATTGTAGTCTGACGACCTTTTACTTTCTACTTCTTACATGTTGAACACAAATACCTGTACTTTCTCCTTCTCTCATTTTCCAAACAGGCTGGTTCCTTTAGTTTGAATGTGTGTTTGGTGGCGTGATCATTATTATTTAGTCATTGCGTGCCTATTGATTTGAACACGATCCGTGTATCCATCATTTCCTGGTCTTCTCTAAAGAAGAGGGACCAATGA
>NW_011366160.1:60174-64314 GCF_000735185.1 Notothenia coriiceps | reverse complement strand
TGTTTATTCTTTACTGTCGGGTCACTTATTACAGGTTATTCAGCGAGCTGCCTGAACCTGATACTGACGGGCTGTCAGGAGAGGGAGAGGAAAAGAGAGCACCCCGTTTATTTTTCCCATTTTATTATCCAGAATTACTGTAAACTTTTGAATGAAGTAGTTAATCTACTATTAGTAATTTGTTTAAATGCATTACTTATGTTTTTTACCCATTAACATAAAGTAAATCTCACGTACCCCCTCCAACGTACCCCTAGTGGTCCGCGACTCCACGTACCCCCATTTGAGAACCACTGCTCTAAATGGTCCACAAACCTTAATTTGTACAGTTTTTAGCACAACAATTATTCTAACGGAAGATAGTCCTGATAAAAGCTGTTAATTTTGAGGTCTGTGGATAATCTTCAAACACCATAAAATAACTTTACTTACTTTCTCAAAATGTAATTGTCCACCACAAATATAATTCCATTCACCTCTTTTTCAGGGATCAATAACTAGAAATCTCAGCACATAAGTAAATGTTCTGTAAAGCTCTGAGTAATTGTGTCTTTGGTAATGTACCTTTAGTGACACCTAAAAATAAGGCTATACTTCATAGTCGATAGCCTATGTCTTGGTTTTAGTTACATTAAATTAAATTGCATTTAGCTGACGCTTTTATCCAAAGCGACTTACAATAAGTGCATTCGAGCAAGAAGATACAACTAAGATATCTTTGGAAAAGTAACTTCTCAATGCTTTTTTCATGCTGAACAACTATTACCAAGAAACAAAGAGCACTGATTTTTTTAGTGGAAAAACAAATTGGATTAAATCAACAAAAAAAGTTTGGAAAGCACTGCTTTGAAAGCTGGACAAAGAAGAAGAGACTGATCCAAGGGTCTGTTTCTGTGTTTGTCTGCATTTTCTCAGATACTTCAGCCTCTTCTGATTCTGTATCTGCTCGGCAAAGAGGTGTATGCAGTGTGACTTAGACACAGAATGTACTCTAGTTAATACATTCTCTTATATTCATGGGTGACAATGAATCCGGTGGGAAGACTTTTCATATCAATACTCACCCTCTCCTTCTATTTTGTCGGGGTTTCTGCTCCACACTATCTGTCGCATGTCCTGCCTTATCTGGAAGGTTCTCCTCTCGGGCTTCTGGGACTTCTTCTGGTAGAAGACAGTCATCACTGTCCCCATCTCCAGGCTGTGGAGGATGCGGGGCCCGGCCTCTGTCCAGTCCAGCATCCTGGAGGCTGTGACCGGACCGGAGGCCTCCTCGGCACAGCCATTGAACCTGGTTGCACACATCTTCACTGCATAGCTCCGAGGGACCCTCAGGATTATTTAATGAACTTAAACCTGTGGAAGAGGTTTTAAATGTAGTAATTAAACACAAGCTGAAAGACACTTAGAGCTGTACTCGAAAATGTCTGGGATGTGAATGATCCTCTGGTCCTTTGGAGGGGGAGTGTATCCCAGTGTTATCCTTTCCAGATGCTTCTGGCAGCACACCACTGAAACCCTCTCGGAGTGAGCTCTCATCACCGCTGGACTCAGGTTTCAACCCCTTAGGTGCTGAGCCTTCAGTCCACGACAAAAAACCCACCACAGACCGGATTCAAACCCACTGCTGGGGCTAGCAAGATGAGTCTCTCCCAAAAATACTCCTGGCGTTTGGGGGAAACTAAGTCGAGTGGCGCCGAGTTGTGTAATGACATGTCGGAGAGACACCCGGAGGTGAGTGCAGCCGGACGGCGGAGAGGAGGACGGGCATCGGCGGGCGCTCTGTGGCAGCTTCACGGAGACGGAGCGACTGCGCTCCTGTCCGCCGAACCATTCTGCTCTGTTCTCCCCTCAAACACTCCTCCTTCCCGGGCACAATTCACCGAGGACAGGGTGCATTATACTACTCGGGAGGAACCGCAGAGGCGCGGGTTTGTGGCGGTAGGATACGCGGTAATATCCCCCACTTTCTCCCTCTCAGTACCTCCGCGTCTGCTCCGCTCCACCGCCGGAGAGGTCTTGAGAGGAAATTAGGGCTAGCAGACCGGAAAAGCTTGATCAGAGTTGTTCCTCTTCTGTGCTGTGGTATATCTGATCTGAACGAGGATGAGGGAGGGGAGCGGAGAGGGTGTCGTAGCAGAGAGGCAGCGAGGGACAGACAGGGAGCAAGAGCGACCTCCGCGGGTCTCCAGGAGAGCTGCAGCGGCAGCGGATGAAAGTAGACCCAGCGGGGGAGGAGGCGGGTCAGGAGGTCAATTGCGGTTCAATGACAAAGGTCACCGGCATGTCACACACTCATCAGCTGCAGCAATAAAACGTTCACTATGCAAGCAAACAGTGATACTACGGGAAGTTGGGTTTCCTTTTTCCTTTGTTGGGCTAGGTCAGTGGTTCTCAAACTTTTTCTGTCAGGCCCCCCCTTTGGAGAAAAAAAAAGTCGGGCCCCCCCCCAACACGAATAGTCACGTAATGGGCCAGGTTAACATTTATTAAAATACATCAATATGAACGTGAGCATTCCTTTAAAAAAATTGCTAGAACAGTGATAATAAAACAATGCTCCATAAGTATGTGGGCAAACAAATAAATACATAATACATGTGTGCATTCCCTTTGCTAGAACAATAACTTAAAATACTTTGCCTCTTTGCAATCTGTGCAAAAAAATCTAAAGAAAGAAAATGCTGATATTTGGCCAAAATGTGTGTCTTATCACAGCATTAGTGGCTGCAATGAGCCTGTTTTGCACTGAAAATTTCTTCAAAACGGGGTTGCAGGCTCAGTGGCGGCGCCAGAGATTTATTTTGGGGGTGCTGTGGGGTAGCTTGACGTTTAGAGGGTGCTCAAACATTTAGGGTTTCCCATGAATGTACCGGTCGCTACAAGGCAAGGCAAGGCAAGTTTATTTATCACCTTTCAACAAAAGGCAATTCAAAGTGGTTTACAAAAAATGAAAGACATTAAGAAAATGGCATTTAAAATCAGTCATTAAAAAGCAAAAATAATAAAAGAAACATTAAAAGAAAAAATACATGGATAAAAGTTACAGTGCAGTTTAAGATATTGTAGCGACCCTGTATAGGGTGCCGAGTGTGTCACTCAAGCATCCCCCATCTCTCTGCCAATCACAGAGCTGCACAGTGAGGCTGGTCGGGGTGCGGGCCTGTGGTTGGGGGAGCAGAGGGGGCAGGGTGGGGAAGTTGTGACGTTGACCCTGCTTTTATGTGTGGAGTGTAGCTACTAGGAGCAGCAAAGGGCCGGTACCACCGGCTGTGAGGAGCTCCAGAGAGGAGGAGAAGCCTACATGTTACAGGTCGCAGGTTCATCCTCACACTCAACTCCACTCCCTAACTCCCACACATAAAAGCAGGGTCAACGTCAGACTCTGAATTTTTTTTGTTAGGGAGCCATTTTTTTCCTCGCTACAAAACCACATCCACACCTGAGCGAGTAGTTTTTTTGTACTTTCAAGCAGTTATGACCACACGTAATACAACACCGGAGCGGTGGAATGATGAGGAAGTGTCGGCGCTTCTGGCAATTTACTCTGAGGACGGGATGCAGCAGCTTCTACAGAAAGCAGTTCCCAACTCCAAATGTTTTGAGCGATGTTCGCAAAACCTACTTGAGCGGCGTGATGCCGTTATTGTTATGTCTTGACTGTGCAATAAAACAAACAAACTGGCGAAGCTTTATTTATTGTGTCCCACCCCAAATTTGCAGAATAGGAGAATGTGAGAGCAGACAGGTGTCGGTGGTCGAATTTATCTACAATGTTGCAACCTTGTGCAGCAATGGCAGTGGCAGAAAAGTCTTACACACATAAACACAAGTAATTGATCATGTCATTTGTTTTAGATAAATAAGGGAAAAAACACCAAACAACGGTTAATGTCCTTTTCCAAAATCAGCCTGAGGGGGTAATATATAATAAATACATAAAGATAAAGTCCATTGTTATAATGGGGTATTTTATTTGTAAATGACCCTTGTTGGTTTGAGTCATTTGAGCTTGTATCTTAGGAAGATATGAACTTCATCTTGGTGAAGTTGATGCTGAATTCACTATTTAGTAGATAATCATGTGACACTTTATCTTTGACACTACGGTCTGTCTGCTGAGCCTACCTATTATATATATAT
>NW_011366160.1:45334-58310 GCF_000735185.1 Notothenia coriiceps | reverse complement strand
AATTGGAGAAAGTTCTGACACATCCCGTCATTGATTTGTTCAATGCACTTAATCAGTGTTTGAAAGGGAGCATAGTCTCCTGGTGAAATGGTTATGTAAATGTGTGTGTCATCCGCATAGCTATGGTAACTTGTTTTGTTGTTTTTCATTATCTGAGCCAGTAGTAGCATGTAGATGTCAAAGAGAAGAGGCCCCAAGATGGAGCCTTGAGGTACCCCACATGTCATATTTGTCAATTCAGATGTGTATTTACCGATAGAAACAAGGTTTTTTCTGTCCTTTAAGTAGGATTCAAACCAATTTAGAACTGTTTCCGAAAGTCCCACCCAGTTTTCTAGTCGGTCTAGTAATATGTTGTGGTCAACAGTGTCAAATAGTTTACACAAGAGATGAGCATGACCATACATCAGGCCATCTACTGGCACCTAAACTCAGGACAAATCTTCTGAAATCTTCTGTGTCTTATAGAGCTATAAAGGAATGTAACTCATTGCCAAACTACCTTGCTGAAATAGAGTCCAGAGCCTCTTTCAAAAAGAGATTGAAGGGCCATCTACTAATGACCATGTACCCTTGTGAGCAGTGAACCCTAATTTAATTTGATCTCATGCTTTGTACTGGTGGGTGTCTAGTGCACTCATCCTTGGCTGAGATTGATATTGAAAGTGGATGAGATTGTTGATGATGTTGGAAATTGTTGATGATATTGGTGATGTTGTTAATGATGTCAGGAATTATGTCTTGAATGTTGTTGTATTATTGTTGTATTATTGTTGTATTGTTTTAAGTCGGACCCCAGGAAGAGTAGCTTTTGTCAAGAGCAAAAGCTAACGGGGATCCTTAATAAACATAAACATAAACGCAGCACTGAGATCTAATAATACTAACACTGAAGTTCTGCCACTGTCTGTGTTTAAGTGGATGTCCTTGAAATCCTTTAAAAGAGCAGTCTCAGTACTGTGGTTTGGATGAAAGCCTGACTGGAACACATCGAAACAGTTATTTAAATGCAAGTAATTACTTGCTACAGTGGAATTTTCTACTGCAACAATCCCCACGCAAATACATAGTGTACCCGCGACAGTTAAAATGAAGGCTCGATAATCAGCTCACGGCATATAGGAGTAAGCAGGGGTAAAGTGCCATTTTAACAAGTGGAGAGTGGACCTAACATAGGGGGGTCCGGGGGCATGCTCCCCCGGGAAGATTTTTTTTTTAAATATTGAAGTTAAAAGCATCAATCTGGTGCACTTTGAGAGAAAAATGAGGAGATCTATGGATACATCTCTCAACACCCATATGAAACAGAACTGTAAACAGATTTACTATTTATTTATGGATATTTTACAAATCTCTCCCGTCATATAGTATTTCATACCGGTTTTTCATTTATTCTCTTATTTTTTTATAACTATAATGATCATATAAATGTGTGCCTCGGAAATAATTCTTTACATTAATCGTGACAGAAACGTTTGAGACCCGTTGAGTCCTTTAGTTCACTGAGCCTCTCCACCTTGCTGTTGAAAAAGCTCCTTATATCCGTTAGCGTAGCTCGCTAGCACCAGAAGCTAACAACAACGATCTCCGGTACCGGTTCGCTCTCTCTCTCGCCGCGCACGCACACAAAATGGCTCGTTCCACACACACACAGAGCCGAGCTTGAATGAAACACAGAGACCCAGACGTACTTGTACTGTATCATATTATTTTCGAAACAATAATTTTTCTAATTATGAATTTTTTTTTTTTTTTTCATAACCATTTTTCCTCCTGTTCTCTCGCGCCCCCCTGTCATGCCTCTGTGCCCCCCAAAACTAAATCTAAAATCTAAGCACAAACAACTTGAGTTAAAATGTGTTGGGCTTGTTTTTTTGTCATGCGTTTTATAAAATAAAACAAAAAGAACTCAAATAAAAGTGATACATTTTACAACACTAATGAAAAGTCAGATGTCTGCACAAAACAATTGTCCTAAAACATTTCAATATGAAAAAGAAAAAGCCATATTGTTCAACCCTTTCAACAATCCGAGAATACATTTAAAGGATACATTATTTTCACAAGTTTGATTTGCAAATTGTTCTCATTGTCCCCTGTTTATTACATTTACGTATAAAACACCCTTTATATATTTAAAATAAATTACTTAAGCATTGTGTATGAGCAAAAAACATCTGCTGAAGGCTCTGAGTGTGGGCTGTGTGAGTGTCATCATCACCCTCAGTGAGATGAGACAGATGACGGCAGAGCCTGTCTTATCGGCTCCATATGTCTGCTGGGTGTGTGTCTGTGTGCCTGCTGGCACTTGTCAGCAGCAGGCAACCAATCAAGAGTTCAAGGAAATACTTCTCATATGTCCTGGAGAGAAATGTAGAAAACAGTTTTCAGAGAGGATGAAGACGATTGCGTCTCTTCACCCCATGAGCTGCCAAAGAACTGCAACAATGTTGACTCACTGTAAGGAAGCACTATTTTGCAAATTTTCTTCACGACTTATTTTTTCTGGCGATCACAATATATTTATGTAATTTTCACAACATTACAAATCTCGCTTTACCAAAATCAAGACAGAGCCATATTACCTTTAATTAAAAAAACATTTTGTGATCTCAAATTAATGATGTCATAAATTGAACATGTTATCTCGGGAAAACAGAGGAAATAATTTGTTTAACAAATAACCGTTAAGGGCCAAGGTATATGTGAGGAATAAAGTTCAAAACCATTATCTGTGGAAATAACATGTGATGGTAGAAATGTTTCTACGGAGATATTCCGGTTAAAAAAAAAAAAATGGTATGAAGAAATGCAGGTAAAATGTGTTTTTTTTCAAGTAGCGAGTAGTGAGTCAAAAAAAATGAAATGAAATCTTCATACATCTTTCTTTAATCCCAAATAGTTTGCACAGATATTTACAGACCAAGATACAATTCTATACTTAGTGGCTTTAATAAAAATGATGTACGAAACAAAAATACACATATAAGTTTTGTTTGATTTGGTATTAAAATAATACAAAATATTGTCAGAAGGTAAAGTTGCATTAATACTTTTTTTAGTCACTAGAGGGCATACAAAAGCTGAAAGACATAGCACTGACATATTATAAGGTGGTTCTGGCAATTGTGTTAGCAAACTGCGTATTTACCTATGCTATTTACAGAACAGCAACTTTAACATCGCATTGCAGTTGTGTTTTTGTCAACCCGATGCAAATATGTGCAGCTTTTAATCTTCTTTTACTTATTTTGGTTCCCAACAAGTCCTGAGAAAAGTAACTTTATTTCCCCTGGATGCTGCATTATGTTCACCTGCTTGCTCTAACTCCATTAGACTGCTGATGCTGCTGAGCAGGCAGTTTATAGTTGTTTGATGATTATATCGAACGTATAGGTTAAATAGATGATCCCCAGAGACATTTTGACAAGGTAATAAAAATGAAAAGTACAAGATTTGTCTGAGAAATGTAAGACAGTATACAAATACTGTTTGACTTGTATACTGTGCCTGCTAACTATAACATGTTGTATATTAAAGGGTCAATCTGTAGTTTCTTTCTTGGTTCACATACATGATTCAAGAGTTACTTTCACGAGTAAATAAAATATCTATATTTTTTGTCCTGCAACTCATTCAACATTTAAAATATGGGCACTTTTTACTCCCAATGTTCACAGCAATAACTGATGGATGAAAGCAAATGTACTACCTTTATCCAGAGGTAAATAAAGTCCCGGGCGCCGTACATAATGGCAGCCCACTGCTCCTAACACTAGGATGGGTCAAATGCAGAGAAATAATTTTGTTACATAGTACCTGTACTACGTAATGACAATAAGTTGAATCTTCTTCCTTTTCTAAAGATTTATTTAAAAAAAAAAAAATGTAGGTTAAGAATGTTTAACTCTTATTGATGTGAATAAACCTTTTTTAGGAATATATTTAGGTTACTTTTTTGATCAATTTGAGATAATTAGCACATTAATTTTTCTTAACATTTTTAACAGTGAGACTTCTTTATTTAAATGCTTATCCCAGACTCAAACCATAAATATATCGAGGGATAATAGGTCAAAAGACCATTAGCTTATAATGTTATCCACATTGATGTGTTAACATAGCATGTGTCATTTCATTATCCATTCATTTATCAACTTGTTGAAAACATAAAAACAATTTCCGGAATTATAAAAAATAATAATAAAGTAAAATGGTTGGTTTAAAGGGAACTTTTTCTGTTTCATAATTGTATTTTGTGCCTTTACTGAGACATGTTTATATGCTTTAATGTTCAGCAGCTCTTTATTGTTCTCATACTGCCTGTGCTGCAGCACCTCTTTTCACCCTCTGTCTGAAACCAGAGCCCAGTCTGCTCTGATTGGTTAGTTAGCATGCTCTGTTCTGATTGGTCAACTGCTTAGAGATGTTCTGCCCCTTAGCCTATCACATACAATATGTTGGAGCGCTTGCCAATAGCAGCGCGAGTAGTGATGTCACTATGTTACGGAGTTAACAAAGGAGTCCAAACTAAGGTGTTTCATTCAGGGAAGAAAACAAAAATCTATATAAGACACTACAGGAAGGGGAAATCCTAAAAAGCACAATAGGGCCCCTTCAAAATGTTCTTCCACCTGTCCCTACTGAGCTATCAAGTAAAAAAATATGCTGGACTTCGGTTCATTTTTACCCTGTTGTTTAAAACATTCGTGTATTCCTGTATTTGGAAAGGATAGTGTTAATACTGTTATGCTTTGCATCTCCTAAAAAGTATGCTCTTGTTTTAATTTCAGTTACTTTGGAAAAAGAATGTTTAGAATAACGACAGGAGATGAAAACAAAGCAGTTGTCTTTTTAGTTGGCTAACAGAAAGTTGCTGTTGTTGGAGCTTCCTTTTCGGATCTCTGTGACCAGGGTATGGAGCTTCTCTGACAGCGCCACCTGGAGGGAGAGAAAGCCAAAGATAAGATAGGACTTATTTAGCATTCTGTATCTGTGAGGAGGTCTGAGAAAGATTGTTCTCAGTGTGTGAAGCTCACTGTGTAAGAGTCTGGCTCCTGCAGCCTCTTGTGTCGAGAGTGCAGAGTCTGGAGGGAGCTCTGGACCTTTGCTCTAGTTTCTGTAGCGCTGCACAGAGGCTGTGTGACCTAAAGAGTGGGAGACACATTCATGAAGACTTAACTCCTACGCAGCAATATCATCTTGTTTTGTGCTGTTCAATGCCTTCTAAAACATACTTTATCATATCAAATACTTATCAAATCTCTATTTTTAACAATGAATGTTTGTAAGGGAGTATAGTAGATGTCATTGATGTCATTTTATTACCTGTGCTTTCTCTTTGTTTGAGATGCCTATCAAGTAACCTAATCAAGTACATGACTGTGTATATGCCTTAGTATTACTTTCCCACAGTACCTCTCTAAAAACATGTCCCTAAACTGGCTGCTCTCTGATGTGGTTAAGCATAGAGAGAAAGACAGATGGGGAAGAATACAAATCGCCCACTTTTTGGGTGTGTCATCCCCATGAAGTCCAGAGGGGCTCAACTGTCCAATACATCAGTATATCAAGCAGTGAGAGAAGTTATCAGGTCCTTCAGCACCAGTGATGGAAAGGGTACTCAGGTCTTTTAATTGAGTAAGAGTATACTGTTGCATACATCGAAACTACTTAAGGAAAGTGGAAGGACCTCAAAATTGTAATTATTTGCAGTACTTGCAGTGGTGTAAAACCATTCTTACCAACGCAATGTAGTTAAAGTATCAAAAGTACAATTCCTCACTCTGCAAACAAGGTCCCAAAACATGATAAAAACATGTTTGGTCTCGCAACAAAATTCTTCTTACTACTGAAATAAGTCCACAATGGAGCTAATGCTCTGTGTATACAGACTCCTCCTCCACCTCTGGTGTACACTCAACACACTGTGTTGAAAAAATGAATAGCAATATGGATGTGATGAGAAAGAAAGAACAACAACCAAAAGAATCCTGAAACAGTATATATATATATATATCTATATATATATATTATAAATGTCAGTTATGTTGTAAGGATTTCAGACTTTGAGCATCCTCACCTGTCCTTTGGTGAACATGTCCTGGCGCAGACAGATGACCTGAGCGGGAATGACTGACACACAGGACGTGTCGCAGCTCAGAGGGTAACAGCTCACAGAGACCCCTGCCTCAGGAGGAGCCTCCGCTACCAGACACACCAGGTCCAGAAAAGCATGGCCTGCAAGGGAGGAAAGAGAGCTGTGAAATTTACACACAGAGGAGCTCAGTGTACTGTTTGTCACATCAAACGTTTCTACTCTAACAGATTTTTCATTTGGGAAGAAAATACACTGTTATGAGGGTGGCCATGGTTTAACCCAAGGCTAAAGGTTTATATGCTGCCAAATTTCAGTTCAGTCAAATGCAAACAACATGGATCAACTTTAATTGGTGTGGCCTTGGGTCAGTTACCTTAAACTGGTTTTAGATTAGGCTAGTCTAGTAAAGTCTGTTTCATAAATATTAAGACTAACCTTAAATGGAGTAGCATAGTCAGACACCTTTCCCCCTGGCTAAAGAATGAGGTGAACCTTTTGCTATGGCAACAATCTATTAGAAAGGCAGTTAGCTCACTATTCCGACTGTTTACCCAGCAGACAGGTTTTCAGCGGGTGTAAAGTGTATAGATCTACTGCTGCTAAGTGACGCTGTTGCTGTTCATCGACCATCTTTTTTTGTTGTTGTAAGTGTCATATTTTACCTATAATATATTGCGCAACAAGCTATCTAAGTTAATCTTACAAAAATGCACTCAAAGGGGAGGCTTTATGCAACAGCCCATGTACATGCTAAGATTAGCCTTATCTGGGTACATTATTTTCTCAAAGTATAATAAACAATCAAGAAAAAATATAGATAATCACTATTGATGGTCAAGATTGAGAGGGCTACATGATTGTGTTATGGTACCAACCACATCTTGTCAGCATGAGGAGCCCCGTTACTGAAATTGCCCTGCCGTAGCTCTTGTGATGGCACAAGCAGCCAAAACTAAAGTAGGATGGTTAGAATGCAGAGAGAAATAAGTGGGTGGATGAGTCCTCACCCTCAGCATCTATCAGCCTGTAAACAGCTTTCCTCCCAGGGACAGTGCTCTTCTCTGGGTCCTCGCTAATCTTCATCCTGGGACTAGCCCTCACCTCCACCAGCTAACGTACAGACAATAAAATGGCATCATACAAAGGTTAACATAAAATAAATCAGTGCTAGGGGCGTCGCCCCACCTCTTCCCACATTCTAGATTGTCATTAAAAAATACTTACATTTTATACATTTTTTTTCAAAGGCAGACAGTTCCAGACAGTTTCACTCAGACACCAGTTGGTTCAGAGCGAGTTTAACTTTGCTACACAAAGTGCAGATTGCAACAGAAACAAAAGACACAGGGGAGGAAAACCCTGATGCAGTCAAACACAAACGTGGGAGACATGGATTTCATTTCCAGAGAGGTTGAACCTCCGATAAACTTCTACCTCAGCATCCCGGAAGACCAGGTCCGCTGTGAGCTGAAGGACAGCGAGGCGAGGCTGAGACCGGGGAAGTCTGAGGGCAGAGTCCACCTGGACATTCAGGAGGACCTGCTGGCTAACTTTCTCGATTACCTCCAAGAAAACCGGGAGAAAACAAAGCTGCAGGAGGGAGAGATTACTAACCTCACTGCTGCTCTAAAGAAGTCTGAATGTCTGAATATGCTGCCCAGCTCCAAGAAGAGAAACAGGCAACACCAAACTATCGGCTGCTCTGAAGGAGGCAGAGCAGCAGCTGGAGAGCAACTGCATCAAGACAGACACCGAAATAAAGGATCTGAAGGAAAGAGAGCAGGAGTGGCAGAGGTTGAAGTCAACCATGCTCCAGGTCAAAGAAAGGATGAAGCAGAATCTGGATCGGCAGTGGCAGGAGGAGAAGCCTCAAGCAGAGTCTGCAGGAGAAGGAGTGGAAGGTGGAGAAGACTGCCCTCACTGCAGAAATCCCAGAGCCTCCATCTCACCCAGGTGGAGATGTAGGAGCCTGATGGCTGCTCTTCAGAAAACCTTTGAAGATCAGGTGGAGAGGGAGCGCTTCCTCAGGCAGCAGGAGAGAACCTCCGTGCTGCAGAAGACATGAAGAAATCAGGTCTTCTTCAGGATGAAGAAAGGATGAGGCCAAATCTGGATCGGCAATGGCAGGAGGAGAACTCCACGCTCCTTCAGAAGAAAGGACGCCTCCAGCAGTCTTCAGGATAAGGAGGACGAGTGGAAGGAGACGCAGAGCTCCCTGAACGCTCGGCTGGAAGGTTTGGAGAGCCAGGTCACCAGAAAGGAGAGAAGAAGCAACTGGTTTAAGAAGCTCTTGCCCTGCATCTACAGTTCCACACTGAAGAAATGAATGAACTGTGTAATATGTGAAAATATGTAATGTTTGCTGTATTGTTGTTGTTCAAAAAGGGTAAGGCATAAGGGGACAGGCACTGGGTTCTTTTCAATCAAGGTTAAAACCTTTCTCTTAATGCAGCCTATCCTGAGATCCTTTAACCGTGCCTTATCATTGCACTTTTAGTTGCAGCCAGTATTCTATCGCTTTTATGAATTGTCTTTTTCGATATTGTGTTGGTTTGTTTTTTATTATTATGTGTTGAATGCCTATGTGAATAACTTTGAATTGCCTCTGTGTCTTAAAATGTGCTATACAAATAAATCAACCTTGATAACTGTGCCTGTTGCTGTGGTCCTGCCTGATGCTCACCTTACTACCTCTTTAATGGCACCCAGAGGATTGTTGACCTCCCCCTGGATCCATCTTCTTCTTATACTTTATGCATTTTTCAAGCATTTGGATGTATTATCTTTTTAATTTATACTCAACATCTATTGCATGTCTGTCCTGGGAGAGGGATCCCTCCTCCGTTGCTCTCCTCAAGGTTTCTTCCATTTCCCCCATTAACTTTTCTTTGGAAGCTTTTCCTTGTCCGATGTGAGGGTCTAAGGATAGAGGGTGTTGTATTCGTATTCATATTCTGTAAAAACTGTAAAGTGTGTGACACAGCTCCTCCTGCGGGGTGTCAGGTTGAAGGTGTCAGTCACATGACAGCCCTCACATGCTCTTTTACATCAGGCGTCACAATCTTACGCAGGCTGACATGCGACATTCACACTCTCCTGGCTCTGCCACGCAGGCATATTTCTGGGGATTAACAATGAGTGATATGTGTAATGAGGACCAAATGTTTCACACAACTAGGCCTCCACCTGGGGACTTCCAGTTGCCTTATCATGCCTTGAAATACAACATGGGTGTGACAGTGAATGTCACATGAGGCCAACTAGAAAATACAAGAATCAGTTTCAGAAGATAACCCCATTTGACTCAGTTATATGACATATGTTTTGAGTTTGTGTATAAGTTTGCTTGAATTTTGGTAGAGCCCCCCTATATATTCCGTATAACATATGAAAACATAAAAGTTTTATGCGTTTTGTATAGTACGTAAATCGGTAAGGAGTAAAGCGAGTTAAATTGTGACAGAAACGTACCCGACTCGAACTCCTTGTCGCTGGTAGATGGTCATAGATACATGCATGTCGCAGAGGTTCGCGAAAGGTTGCCGTTACAGGACCTGACAGAGAGGACTAACCACCTCAACCCAGGGTTATCGGCATCGCGGTGAAGACACTGAAGTGATCTTTACAAGTTTAGACCTAGTCAGACATAGTCTAGACAACGTCGGCGGGAAAAATTCTCTAAACCCATACCTCCTTTTATTCCAAGTCCATACAGCCTGTGACACCAACTCACAGGACCTTCGTGGCCCCTGTGTATAAGTACATATTTTTGCCATGTTTTCACGTAAAACGTACTATCCAGTGGAAATCTAGTCTCAACGAAGACTATCCAAATTCAAAGTTTTGTATATTATATGCTTAATTAGACCGGAACGTGATTTTGTTAAACTCCCATTAGCGATAATAACTATAGTCTTGTTGGGTCCAGAGTGCCGCGTAAAGCACATGTACAGTGCTTTAATTAACTTAGATATACTAACACAAGTGGTTGTGCTAAAAGGGAAAGAAAGCACAGTTGTCTTACTGAAATTTCGTTACGAAAAGATAACCGATCACACAAACACGGACGTTGTACAGAAAAAACGGCATCCCAGAACCTTCGGTCTTCGCGAACACCAAATATTTTAAAAGAAATGAGTTATACTTCGGTGCTAATAATAATAATTTTTTTTACATAATTACCGAGACTGAGAAAAAACGGGCAGGCGACTCTTTTATTTACCCCGAGTCTCGGAGCTCATATGACTTTAGACATAAAAAATTTTTAGAAAAAAGAAAGATTAAACAATAAAAATGTAACAAAAAATTTAGCACTGAGCACTTTTTTTACACAACCCACTTGTGCTTAGTCCACATCTAATTTCCATGCCGTAGCATGCAAACCTTGGGACGAGCTACTAGCGATCTTAAACTTTTATGTGCTGGCCGCTTTTAGACGAGAAGAATGTCTCGGGGAGAGGGTTGGTGTAACTTAGCGCGTGTACCCTGGTTACTCCCGTGCTCTTTCAACACGTGTCTACCTTCCGACTGTCCCGTCCGATTCCGTAGGTCAATAAAATCGGCCCGGCCGAGTCTATAACCAGCAATGAAATGTCAATGATGCGAAGTGTCTACTGTAAAGAAGTACCTAAAAAAAGTTTCGAATTCTATAAGTAACGATAGCCCTACAATTCCTCCGTAAGGTACCTTATATTGTTTCACATCGTACAAAGCTTAGCCATATATATACAAGCCACATTTACGTCGGGCTCGGCCACTGCGAGCGTTTCACGGCGCTGTACGTCGCGTCTCACCGTTTTGTTCCCGACGCTACTGTACGTGTGTACACCGTTTACCGTGTAAAACTCTCAGCCTAATGTCCTGCGCAAACATCTACAGGCTGCAACAACAGGTAACAACTCATTCTAATTTTTTTTTTTTTTTTTTGTTTTATATTAGTTTTAGTTGTTTTATTGTATTTTTGTATATAATTGTGGCCTCTTTTTCTATTTTTTATTGTTTTTTTATATCTCATTTATCTTATCTATATACTATATTTTATTGTTGTTATTTGTATCTATATTTCCGTTTATTATATATGTTTTTTTCTACTCGTATCTATTCTTAATTTTTGTATATATATATGTTAACTAGTATTATCCTTTTTATATGATCTTTTTTTCTATTCTTTTATCTATATCGTGCTAATTTATCGTAAAGCAAAAATTTCTTGGCAGGCTGCGAGGTGATTGTTTTGGTAGTTGGTCAACTATATCCTAATTTTTTTACAGTTGTGTGAGTGAGTGGGTGCAGAATTTGTAGGGTTTCTTCACGTGAGACAGAGAGCTATTACACGACCTACTTCAGTGACCGCTGGCTCATTTGGGTTTTATCAGGGTTTGCCGCGTCTCCGTAAAAAGAAAAAGATCAACAGGCTTCAAGGACCCGGCCGTTTACCGACGGCGGTAGGAACGAGTCGAGCCGAGACAACGACTCGAGATCTCGCCTCTTTTCTGCCTGACGGAGGGGACGGGAGACCGACCGCGTCACGACACGTAAATTTTGTGTTGGTTACAGCAGGGATAGGTTTTGAAGGCACAGGTCACATTTATCTTTACTTTGCGTAGACACTAAACCGCGTGTCAAGAACACTGCCAGTGCCATAACTTTTAGTATGGCTCTGCTCATATGCTTTTTATGGGACCATATGGCAATTATGGCAGTATGGCGGGTCCGATCACACACACACACACGAGCGAGCGAGCGAGCGAGTCCCGACTCAAAAGCGAACGGAGCGTCTAGGGAACGTCGTTGGTCCTTTTGTTGTGTCATTGGGATGAGTAAAATACAAGTACGAGGACACTACGCTTACACACAACACCATAGACCTAAAGTCGTCACCAGACAACTTGAAGACACGACACCGGAACCCGCGAACACACTCAACCCGATGTTTGGCGAGCCTCACGCAGACCTGTCGCTGCTAGAGACGTCCGTAGCGACCTTCAGGGCGGCGACACAAGTCTGAGGACGTCGCTCGCACATCACTTCCCCAGTAACGGCTTACACACGTAGAAATTTGCGGAACTTACCTTAATCTGGACTACAGACACAGACGAACAGACAACGAGGAAGTCAAAGAGGCAGAGACGGAAGTGAGTGACTGATAGCAGGAAACCCTGGTTGTTCGTAGGTGTCTCGTTCGTCTCGTACCAACCTCGAGTTGCTCTTCCATCCAATTGACTTGTACACCCAACTAATACTACTTTTGTTCGTCCAAAAAGAAAGGGAAGGGGACTACAAAAACCATTGTAACAAAGTCCTCTTACTCTAGCTACACCAAACCACAACGCTTGGTAGACCAGTGGACCGTTGTTTGGTTGGGAGCGACCCGACCACAATGTTCCCCATTACGAAAAAATTACAAAATATACAAGACACACACGATTATTACCCCACGGAAACAATTAAAAGTCACATGGAGTACGGGACTGTTTTTCATAATAAAATAAAATATACCCGTTGCCAAGGATCAATACGTTTTACGTTGAAACAGAAAATATGTAATTTATACACACAGGGCGAGAAAAGACGGCATGGGTTTAGAGATTTTACCCCCCATGTTGTTTCGACCAAGTCTAAACGACGGATATACGCATTATAACCTTTACACCCCGACCGAATGCGGGTGCCCGGGACAGTCTTTGCAGCGATAGGTCCTTTGTGTACCGCGTTGCACACAAACCTTTATTATAACCAGAAACAATGTAGTCGTGTAAACTTGTAAAATTAGTGGCCCGTCGTAAATCGAGGTCATAGACCCAGTGTTAAGAGGACGTATTCGAGGGGGGAGAAAGAAAAAAAATTTCGATGCCCTGGTCACCCGCCGACCACGTA
>NW_011366160.1:32564-44929 GCF_000735185.1 Notothenia coriiceps | reverse complement strand
AACTTTTGTTATTGACCAGATACTTATTTTCCACCATAATTTGCAAATAAATTCTTTAAAAATCAGACAATGTGATTTTCTGGATTTTTTTTTTTCTCATTTTGTCTCTCATAGTTGAGGTATACCTAGGATGAAAATTACAGGCCTCTCATCTTTTTAAGTGGGAGAACTTGCACAATTGGTGGCTGACTAAATACTTTTTTGCCCCACTGTATATCAAAACGAGGCAGAGAAACTAGTCCATGCATTTTTTACTTCTAGGCTGGATTATTGTAACTCCTTATTATCAGGGTGTACCAAGAAGTCAGTTAAATTGCTTCAGCTGATTCAAAATGCTGCAGCTCGTGTACTAACCAAAGTTAGGAAAAGGGACCACATTACTCCTGTTCTGGCTGCCGTACACTGGCTCCCTATAGAACACAGGATAGAATTTAAAATTCTTCTTCTCGCCTACAAAGCCCTTAATGGGCAGGTGCAATCTTACCTTAAAGAACTCATTATACCCTACTGTCCTAATAGGGCATTGCGTTCCAAGAATGCACGGTTGTTAGTTGTTCCTAGAGTCTCTAAAAGTACAATGGGAGCCAGAGCCTTTTCTTATCAAGCTCCACATTTGTGGAATCAGCTTCCAGTTTGCGGCAGACAGCCTATCCGTTTTTAAGAGTGCGCTTAAGACCTTCCTTTTTGATAAAGCTTATAGTTGATAAAATAAAATAATCTAATAAGAGTGCATTGACGTAGACACGTTGTGCCTCTTCACCTATACATTTTAGTTCTTACTCTTTCACTTAAATCCTAAAAACTTAGATCTTATATTTAAAACTAAGGTTATTACTACTACTTATCATTCTTCTAAATCTATTCTCTCTATACTTCTCATACTCTCTACTTCTGTAATCTATTTTTTCTATTTTCTCTTTATCCAAACCTTTCCCCTCTCTGACCTCTCAAGGTTCGGGTAACAGGTTGCAGAGAAGGCCTAGCCCGGCCGGGGAGTGTGGAACGTAGTCACAGACCTACTCCTTACCTCTCACCAATTCCAATTAAGGTTCCAGTGGGGACCTTTCTCCCTGTGTGTGCCTCTCCACCTCTGTTCCTTACTTGCTACCCTTTTCCCTCAACCTATCCTAAGGGAGTACATGTACGTAGATACGTTGTGCCTCTCCACCTCTGTTCCCTACTTTGCAAATGTCCCCCCTGTGGGACTAATAAAGGTATTCTGATTCTACTTCTTCTCAACCTATCCTAAGGGAGTGCATGTACGTAGACACGTTGTGCCTCTCCACCTCTGTTCCTTACTTCTTACTTGCTACCCCTTATCCCTGAACCTATCCTAAGGGAGTGAATGTACGTAGACACTTTAGTTTAGCTGCTATAGGCTCAGACTGTCGGGGGGTGCCTTACTTCTTCCTTCTGTCTGTCTGTACCTGTGTACTCTCATGTTCCGAATAACCCAGCTTCCCCCAAATTTGTTTTCTTGTGTCTAAATCTACGCCATGATCCTAAGTCGTGGCTGATCCTGTTGCTGCGGTCCTGCCTGACTCTCATCATACTACTTCCCTGATGGCCCCCACAGGATTGTTGACATCCTCGTGGATTCATCTGCTTATTATAGACACATGCATTTCCAAACATTTGGTCTACCTACGCTGTAAAATGTATTATCTCTTCGATTTACACACGGCATCTATTGCACGTCTGTCCGTCCTGGGAGAGGGATCCCTCCTCTGTTGCTCTCCCTGAAGTTTCTCCCATTTTCCCCTTTAAACTGTGGGGTTTTTCTCTGGAAGGGTTTCCTTGTACGATGTGAGGGTCTTAGGACAGAGGATGTCGTATTGTCATACTGATATTCTGTACAAACTGTGAAGTCCACTGAGACAAATGTAACATATTTGGCTATATAAATAAACATTGATTGATTGATTGATTGAAGAGTCCGTCCCATAGATATGCATTGTAAAATTGGAATATTTTTTTTAAATGTAAAAAGTTTAGAAAAAATTAAAAGTGTCCCATCATGTGCTGAACAGGCTGAATATTTTTTTATTTGAATTGTTTCTGTAGCTGAAAGTAGGCTGAAGTTAACCAACGGCAAAAATTGGGTGAAATAAGAAGATTAAAGAAAAGAAGAACAATAGTGGGAAAACTCCTGGAACAGCATTCACACTAATAAAAATTGCAAAGTGGTTTTTCTCCTCTTGTTATTTATCAGAGCTATAAAATGCAACTGTTTATATTGCTAATAAATCAATTAGGCTACAGCAGTATGTATGCATTTGACTTTGAGCCAGAAGCAGTTTGAATTAACTATCTTGGTATGCAGTGTGTTCACACAGGAGATTACAGATTATTTTCGTATGCTAAAGTTCAGATCATGTAAAAGTCAAAGTTCACAGAAATACTCCACCGACATCCACCATGTCTCATTGACACCCTACCCCCCCAGGGGTCGCACGGTATTGCGCAACCACAGCAGTAGTGCGAAAAGAATTAGGAAGAAAGTTACGTCATGCAGATGATGAAACAACATTAAAACGAGTTGGTCATTCGCTGCTGAATAAATGATATTAACGGAGATAATAAAGTCCGAATTGACTTCCTCACCTTCGTCTGTGAAGCGAAAGCTGCGCAGGAACAGCAGACAGTCTTGCAGCCCGGCGAACAGCGTGAAGCCTCCGCCGAAAGGGTTGTTCCTGAAGAAGAGCTCGAACACGGCGGGCTCCTGGTGCCGCCCGGTCCGCCAGTACGCGTACGCCATGGTGACCTGGTACAGGTCGGTGAGCAGAGGGGGGACCCGCTCCCGGATAGAGCGCTCCGTGAACCCGCATGTGTTGCTGGACGGCGCTGCCATGTTATTGAAGCCCCGGCTGGAGGTTCACTGATGCGGGGATCTCTGGGACTTGCAGTTTTTCAAAGACTCCTTCTCTAGAAAACAGCCCGCGGGAAAGGAGAGGCGGGTGTGTTGTTAGAGCAACACAGTGCTGTCATTCCAGTTTTGACAGGCACCTTTACGTAAACACTATTTAATTAGACTGTGTGCAGTTAATGATGTAATGTGTCTTAAAAGAGCGTTTCCCGAAAAGCACGTGCCTATAAACAAGAAACAAAGTTCTGTTCAGGTCACGTCTTATGCGTTTACACAACATGTTGATGTGACTTAATTTTGAAGGGTTTATAACTAATATGTGTATAATTTACTTTTCTTATTCGTTTGACCTTTTCCAGAGACAGTTCATCATGATGAAATAAATATATAAAAATGTAAAAGTACAAATATAAATTATACTTTAGTATCAAAAACAAGAAACTCCAAATAATTGTCTGCTTTAGAAAAGTGTAGGAAAGTTAAAGCATACAACAGAATAAAGTGGAAAGCACAATTGTATTGCAAGTACCTTAGGATTCCAAACAATTGATTAAAGGTTTTTTGTTACTTTCAGGGTCGGCTGGCAAAATCTGCAGAAGCACTTACTGTTCAAATATTTTTTGTCAAGGATTCAAATTAAACATGACATGTAAGGTTCATTCAGTAGTTTTTATTGTTTTTCAAAAATATTAAATACTATTTGAAACATTTTTTTGTATTATTTCTAAGCAACCGCAACACTGTATACAATCTTTATATTTATTAAATCCAATACTGTATTAGGTATTAGTATTTTATAAAAATGATATATTATGTTATATCCATGTAGGATAAGCATTAATCTGGGGTTTTTCTGTTGTTCTTTTAAGTTAGATGTATAATCATCTGTACTCTATTTGCGAGGTTACCTTTCTTGAATCTTTCTAAAGAGGATAATGGCTATCAAACACAACATAACAAATTGAGGATGAATAGGTTTGAGATGATTGACAGGTGCCACAACCTATAAGCAAGCCTCTGATTTTTCAATTGTGAAATACTGAATATTTATACCACTCCAGAACGATAAATATAATTCCCATTAATCGAGAGAATCTATAGGGGAATTGGGGGTGCTTTGTTTGAGGGTCTCAAGCAAAGAAATTAAATAAAAAGCACTGCATCATCAGTCCATATCTCTCAAACCGCATACAGTAGTGTTGAAAAACACATCAGCTCAGACTCCAAACAGTAACGGTCACATTGTGATCCCCACTGTGAGGATGTAGTCGTCTCCAGTTGCCCGTATGGGACACTGACGGCTTATCTGGATAGCATTTCAAAATGTAATGCACACCTTTGACTCATTTGGTCATTATCCCAGCTCATCCTGCTCTCCACTGCCCTTCTCCACAGTTGGGAAGCATCCTGCGAGCTCATTGGTTAATGTGTGCTTCTGCCCACCCCAGAGAAAGTGCGTCGGCTGTCCTGATTCGCTGTGCTCCGATGCATAAACAAAGAATGGGCTGAGCTCAATTGCCAGAGCAGACCGGACCAGGCCGACCCTCCCATCACGCTCTGAGCAGGGGTGATAGAGTCGTCCGCTGACAGGGTGCATGTACAGTGTCTCTGGGCGGAACGGGGCAGACAGCTTATCCGCGCCACCGCAGAATGACAGCAGCTCCTGATCTCCAGGGACTCCCGGGGCCCCCGCAGGACTCTGCAGCAGGTGGGTGAAGACCACCGGGCGGTCGTCGCAGCGAACAAAGTTCCTCTCCCTGCCACACAGGGACAAGAAGGGGAAGTCCTCCTCGTAACGACCACTCTGATTTGAACGCAGACGACTAAAGAAGAACACCAGGAACTTTACGTCTGGAAGTCAAAAAACAGGGATGAGTGTTGCTCTAAAAAAAAAAGGTTACATATATTACATGAAATACATTGAAGGCATCAGCACTGGTTTCACACGTAAACTTGCAGTCATTTGTTTAGCAAATATTTAGGAATATGCATCACTAAAACTCAACATTCCCTGACATCAGAAAGGCTTTAAGGTGGGTCCTGCATGATCCAGTCTTGAGTAACTTTGTAATATTCAGTTTCTCTTATTTTAACAAATATCATTAAACAATTAAGGCCAACATTAAACCAATCATTGCACTATGTTTCTTTCTTTAACATCATCACCAACTCACTAATTTATTTTAACCACATCATACAAACACTTTTCTGCTGCTACAAATATACCCACTACAGTATCAAATGTGGATTCATCTGGTGCTCAAAATAGTCCCCAACTAATGATCCTCTAATTTCTTTGCTCAAAACTACAGGGAGGAGTTGTGTGTTTGTTACAGAATATTTACGAGCTGTTTTAAGGATTCAGGTCCTCTGTAAGAACCAATGGGTGTAGAGCTGGAGGCCACACACAGGGTACACATTGTGGTTTTAGTCTTCCGATTGAATTTGTTCACATTAATACAATACAAAAAAACGTTGAAAACTGGTTCTATTGAGATGTTATTAAAAACCTGAACAAAAAGAATTGTAATTGTGATTACATGTTGAATATTCCTCAAAAGTGATCACATTTTATTGGTTCTATTCTTATTTTTCTCAAACTAACATGCAGAAGAACTCATTCTAACTACTTGATATTTACCTGTGGCAAACATGGACATTATCTACCTTATGTGCAAACTGTCAGACTGTTTTACACTTACATTAAAATATATTTGGTGGAGCCATATGGGGAGATTGATTAGTTCAAGGGTAAGGATGCATTTGGGCAAACTTCCAAGCTTCAATCTCTTTATGGGCTGTGTTTATTTTTACCTTTGAAGCAGGTGACAAAGTTCTTCACTTTAGTTTCATCGAGGAACAGCTGTGGAGTGGAGCACACACATAACTGTCATGCTAGCAGGACAATATACATATTGCATTCAAGTTTTTTTAAGGTTGTGTTTTGTGTCAGTTTACCCACCTGTCCTTGGTGGTCGATATAGTAGAAGTATTCTCTGATACGTGGTTCCGGGCTCTGGCCCTGGATGTATGTAGCGGTGGTTCTGGAGGCGGTGAAGCCGGCGGCAGGCATGCAGCGCAGACCGGTCAGACCTCTGCAGCTGAGGGCCGCTCTCCGGAGGAACAGCATGACCGCACGGAGGCTTAATGTGTTTGCAGAAAACAATTTGTTGGCAAAAGTTCCACAATTCTAGTTTTTCAGCCACAAAATAGAACCGTGTGTCAGTGGTTTTGCCCTCAAGTTATTGTTTACCTACCAGAGCCACAACCCGGAAGTATTTCAGTGTCGCGACATCCTCGGATTTTGACTGCTGCCGCCCAGTGGAAATTCATTGTATTTTGTTTTAAATAATTTTAAATCCGATACATGGTGTAAAAAAAAAATCGACCAGGATTATAAACAAAAATAATAATCTAAACAATTTTGCTTTGGACAATCATTTAGAATGAGGAATTTGTGTAGCTATTTTGCTAGTCAATGCTCATATATTATTGTTGTTAAACTATTTTAGTATGTCTAGGACAGTGGTTCTCAACCTTTTTACACCAAGTAACACCTGAGAAAATAGTTGGCTCTCCAAGTGCCACCATATGACCAATGTTAAAATACAGTCTATGTACAGTTCATGCAGGACCCGGAGGCAAATGTATTCAGAATAACATTATTTATGGTCAGCAACAGCTACTTGTACAAAGGGCAGTCCCTCTCCCTCTCCCTCACTCACTCACACCACATGTGAGAACATAAAGAACAAAATAATAACTTATTCTCATTTCTCACACAACAAATGACAACTGTACAGTACTTCAATCATACATACACACTCAATTAAATGCAATAGCTTTATTAGCATGACCATAGTGACATATATTGCCAAAGCTCTAACTTGCAACATCTTTACACATCTATACACAAATACACACAAATAAACACATAAACAGTTATAAACAAACTGTTTTGGTGTATCAGCTCAGTTTGATTCCCTCAAACTGTGGCAGGCAGAGACAAACTGTCCTGCAACAATGCAGCTCTCTTTATATTCCCCGAGTAGTATTTTTTGTTTTTCATTTTGAAATATTTGAGGCCACACANNNNGCTTCCTCTGTGTGCAGTTAGTTTAAGCGTGCCTAATTGCTCCTGACTAATTAGCAGATGAGTTGAGGCACTTGGGAGATAGATAACACACGCGCACACACACACACACACACACACACACACACGCAGCAAGTGAGAACAGAACCAACTGTACAGTACTTCATTCATACATACACTCTCACTCTCTCTCTGCCACATGTTGGTGTCCATTGACAAGTCACCTAAATCTAATGAGAAGGTTGCGCCTGTCTCCGTGAACACAGTCCTTTGATGTCTGGGGCAACCGAGGTGAGCTTCAGTCTCAGGTCTGGCTCAGCATTCAGCCTGCTTCTGTATTTGGTTTTAATAACAGCAAGGGAAGAGAAGCCTTTCTCGCACAGATACAGTATGTGGTCGCAAAAGGAAGGAGAAAGCGCACAGCTTTGTCAGACAGGGCGGGGTATTCTCTGTGTTGCTTTATCCAAAAGTCCACTAAAGACTGCTTTCTGAAAGCAGGCTTTAGTGTTTCATCACAAGACAACTCTATTAAACTCTCCTGCTCAGCCACAGTTAAGTTATTTGGCCGTCCAGAGGCTTCCATGCTGAACGGGCTTCTCATCCAGCTGTTGTCTTCGGTCATCACTGGGAAATATTAAATATTAAATATTAAACAGACTTGGATCCGGATTATTATTATTTCGAATGTTGAAGGATCTGATGGCTTAAAAGAGCTCCAACATGTAGGCAGAAATGTACCTGTCCTAAATGTGAATCATGTTTCAACAACCCCTGTCTTGCAAACTCTTTATGGATTAATGTATTACTTGTTTTGTCTTTAAATTGTATTCATTTCACACAGCCAAAGGGGATGTATTTTATTTAACAGTCAGAAAACTATATTTTCAGTATACTAATTACTATCATAGGCCTATATCTACTATCATACCCACATTAAGTGTCATTACTTAATCTGGCCTGTATGCTGTTTGAACGTCACTTTTCCTAACTACTGTTGTATGCTTTATATATTTTTTACATTTCTTTAAGTTTTATAGAATGCTCCCTCTTATAATTGTTCCCCCCCTTTAAATTTAGGTTACTTATACCTATATTTGCTTATACAGCAACATTTTCTTTATTTGTAACTTTAGCTAATATAACTGACAAAAAACATAAATCCTCAGATTGGAGAAGCTGCAATTAGTAAATGTTTGTCATTTTTGGTTGATATGACTAAAACAAATGTATAGGTGGCTTTCGCTTTATCGACTACTTGCATTGTGGGTTTTCAGCAAGCCAGCCACTTAGAAAATATGAGTTCATGAGCAATAAACAGTGTGAGCAGCCTACATATAACTTGGGAATGTGTGATTCCAAGCAGGGAGTATGCTAATCATGGAGGGAACACAGCACTCTTTGGGGAGCTGCATGTAAATCTCTTTGCTAATAAAATAAATCCAACATTCCTCCCCGACAGACAGAGGCTGCGCTCCCACACCCCTAAAACAGAACTATAAACAGAGGCTTCTTCAGCTCCAGATGGGAGAGTGACAGCACACAAAGCGGCCGATTCAGAAAAGCTGGTAATGCCTTCATCAAAAAAAAACGTATTTGTGAATCTCTAGCTGTGTAAATCTCATCTGAACCTGTAGCTTCTCTTCCGTCTTCCGCCTTCCTCCTCTTCCTCCTCCCCCTCCAGGTAGGGTGGGGAGCTGTATACCTGGCGAGGAGTAATTTGAAAAATGGCGTCATAGTTGGACTTTACAGTGCTTTTGTCGACATATATTCAGTAAGTAATATCTTTCACAGTTGGGTCAACCTAAGACTTTATAACATACACGTTTATAAGCTAATCAAGTAAAACGAAGCTTTTTAGAAGCTACGGAGCCATGTTTTATTTTAATGTTTTTACCTGTGAAACCTGCTTCACAGTTGCCTGACATTAGCTTAAGTCCTCGTAAACAAGAGTTTGGTTTGTTTGTTCCAGTTATAAATACACGTTGATAACGATTAGAGATATGTGGTTAAACGAAAGCTTACATTTTTTGACGTTTATACCTGAACGTCAACGGTCGAAATTAACGTAGCCTAAATAACAAAAATATTCTTCATTAAAATACATTTTCTTGAATAATTGTTCATGTTTATAGTAGCCTGTAGGCCTACAGTGTGTTTATTGTTCAAAGGTCATTTATGTGTCCAATTGTTCGGTTTCGGTCAGCAGGTATGAGCCAGCCGCCGCGCTCGAACCGGGGACACCGGGAGAGAAACGGAGAGCACCGGGAGAGAAACGGAGAGCACCGGGAGAGAAACGGAGAGCATCGAAACTACCGGGACTCCAACGATGACGGGTGCGTTCAATGTACTTAATTAAATACCATAAAGCCCTCTGCTTTACCTGTAATATTACATGTTATAGTAGGCCTACCTATGTCCAGTGGTGGAAAGTAACTAGCCTAAGTACTGTACTTTATCTGAGGTAGGCCTACTTGTAGCATACTTTACCCCAGCATTTTCATTTTACATTACTTTAAACTTCTACTCTACTACTTTTTGGAAGCCAATTTTGTACTTTTTAATCCACAATATTTATTTCACAGATTTAATCTGTAGTAACTTTATAAATTAAGATTTTAACACACAATATTTATCAAACCTTTTTAAAATATGATTATTTGGTATCACCATCCAACATTATATGTGAGGCGTAACAGAAAATGTATTGGCAGCAATTTTTCTAAGACATTTTTGTTGCACGGATCCAACTTTTTAAATGTGAAGATTTGCTCCTTTTGCTTTAAAACATTACAAATATTTCAGATTTTTTTTTTACTCAAGTAAAGAACCTGAATACTTTTTCCACCACTGCTTACGTCAAGAGTTCATCAAATTTGTTTTTTTAATATATATATTCTTCTGGTTTTTAAATAAAAGTTAACCTTCAATTATGCTTTTTTTTGTTTACCAATATATAGTTAATTCTAGTTTAACCTACACAAGCCCAACCCAACACCACTAACATGGGCCACAGTGTTTTATTATTATTATTATTAATTTACAGGAATTATTCTGTATTGTTATGCAGACAATATTCTCATATGCTATGCAACTGTATTTCATTGCATCTAGTGTATTTAGGCGTTATAATTCCAAGATGTAAACAAGCTAAAATCATTACTGGTGTCATCATTTATGTGTTTCTGTGCTTCAGGTCTTCCTCCAGACCCCCATACTACCCCAGAGAGACCGACCCCCCTCCCAAACATGTGCGGGAGCGGGAAGCCCCTCGAGAGGAGCACCACGAGTCCAAATGCTCACACATTTGCTCCAGGAGAGGTACGTAAGGATCACAGTGGGTTGAATATAAAATGAAAGCTCTGTCTGCTGCGTCACAGGGCGGACTTTGGTTTCAGTCTCATTGCGGCACAGTCTTAATTCTTCCTTCTGTGAATACTGGACGGACCTGTTTCTGGTGTTTATAGAGTAGGCCTCTTTTTACTGAGTTTACACTTTGCAGGGCTTACTTTAACAAAGGACATATTGGATTACCTGGTACCTTGGTCTAAATGTTTTCATGTACTTCATGTAAAAGAAGAGTTAATCCTCTAGGAATGTGAAAAACAATAATCTAGTACCCACCCTATTCGTCAATTATTAATACAAAATGATATATATTGGTATTGTTGGTCAGGTAACACTACATTTGAAGGCATCACCTTCGGTTCTGGGAACTTTGGATTTCCAATTATTTTTTTACATTTTCTTCAGATGGAATGCTAAATTCAGGGTTCGTACGGGTGCTTGAAATCCTTGAAAATGCTTGAAATTTGACGTGGTGTTTTCAAGGTTGGGAAAGTGCTTGAATTTTGGTAATGGTGCTTGAAATTGATATAAAGTGCTTGAAAATGTAAATGACGAGCGTTGGCTAGCAGAAGACAAATACAAGCCATGGCTAAGACGAGGGTCAAGCCCACGAGTAACCTCCTGCAAAGTTTGCAAAAATAACGATGCGAGAGTCTACGCTGACGAGCCACATGAAAGGTACGCCGTAGTAGAGCATTTTAAATTAGGCTAACGTTGCATGTTACGTTTGTTTAAGCTAACGTTAGCGAGCTGAATAGCGAACTCGATTGAGGGATAATAATAATTGCAGGGGACAATCATTTCAGAGGAGCGCACCTGTGTCATGTGCGTTACAGTCACCATCGTGTGGTGTTCAGAGCAGGGGCGGATCTAGACAAATATTCATGGGGTGGCAAGAGGATGGCAGGAGAATTTCAGGGGTGGCATCCCCTGGCAGAAGTATATGCTGATTTAATCGCAGTCATATCAATTACTGTAATGTTAACTTGGAAAGCCACAATATTTATTTTAACTCAATAACATTTGGTGACATTATTGTGGCACATCAGTAAAGCCTTAAATATAAATACTGTATATAAGGTGGCAGAATTAATTTAACCCTCTATGGTATGATGTTGCCTCCAGGCAACATACCCATTTTTTGCCTTTTGCATTCACACAATACATCTCAAATTATGATGCAATACTTTAAAAAAGAGGCAGGAGCATAAGGAACCAATAGTAGTTGAATTTGTCCCATGACTCTCTGGCGGCCAATTTGAAGACCCTGTTTGCTGCCTTTCCCACAAGGATCAGCTCAGCCATTTCTCTCCAAGAAATGTGTCTAAAAACGTAATTTCCTGCGCATTTCTTGTCTGGAAAAAAATGTATTCACAATAATAGGTGAGTAAACCTTAATTTCTAATAGTTTAATATACTTAATTTGCTAATTTATTGGTGTTTTTAACGGGAATGAGAATTGTTTTAGTGGCAAATGTGTAGCCATGGAGACAACGATCGTTATTATGTATCTTTATTATGGTCAATGGTATAATGTTGCCTTGAAGTGCAAAACACCGCAATGTATCTCAAATTATGAGTTTTAGCCGATTGATTTAGAGGTGTGGTGGCCGGTTGTATTGTGTGTTTTTGGGGATTATATTGCTGTTTCCAATCGCAGTAATCGATTCCTGGTTTCCAAATTGTGATGTATCTCTACAGAGTGTGTAACCGAAGAGGATACGAGGTCGTGACTTATTGACACCAACAAGCGTCCCCTGCGAATCTGGGTGCAAATATGCAGATGGTGTCTATACGAAAGCAGAGAATAGAAACTAGTTTGCCGGTTCGTTTACGAGGGCAATGTTTCGCTGCAGAGCATGACAACTGATCGACGAGTCGACTGTGAGTTACCTGTGCGCTCTTTCTGCGCGTCTGCGCGGCACACTCTGTAGATTGCTCTCTGTCAGGAGAACAAATGGATGCTGCTCTGGAGGCTTTACTGAGTGGCATCACAAGATCTTGTGGTTGCTGGTGTTTGTATCGATGAGAGTTTTAACTCCTGATATCTCTGTGTAGGGT
>NW_011366160.1:26408-32519 GCF_000735185.1 Notothenia coriiceps | reverse complement strand
GACACAACGAGCACACACACCACACACACACACACACGGGACACACAACACAACACACACACACCACAACACACACACCACAACACACACACACACACACACACACACAACAAACACAGGAGTTAATAACAGTTTTACTTTTTGATTTTTTATGATCGCCCCCTTATATTCTCTCGACGTAAACAACGTCCGCAACAGAGACGGACGGTGTCAAACCCCTTAGTTGACTCGACTATGTGGTTTAAGATTTGTCACACCATGGGGAAATTATGTGACCCCAGTAATTAAGTGCTGTGCCTTACACCACATACACGATACAACACAGGTGTGCCTGTACAAACACAAATGATATACAACACACGGGAGGACCTGAAGTGTCGAAGAGAAGGCCACGAACTTCGGCAGGTGTACACACACAAGACACTGAGTTATTCTCAATTGAAACAAGGAAGTTAAGTGCGAGGCTGAGGGCAGAGAGCCGTATGTACCCCACTGGGACTGTATATTCACGAGCGTCTTCATAGGCTCTGACATGGCTTGTACCGTTTTTTGCAAAAGGAGCTTGTAACGGACTCAAAAACCCATGCAGACCGCCGACGAAGCAGCTGAGCATGACTCGTAAGCAAAGCAGGAGCGCCTCTACTGGCTACTCCTGTGTGCGATAAAGGTGTAGCAAAGCCGTGACCTCTGTCGTCGGAAGGCTGGTGTACCCTCTAACGTGCTGGACGATCCATCCCTTGTGGGCTGAAGAAAAAGTACGCACGGCGTACATCGTTTGTCGCGAGCGATTGGTGCCGAACACACCTCGAGGCCCGAATCGGCTTCTTCGACTGGCCAAAGAAGGACCAGCGGGCCACAAAAATGGGACTCTACGACCGAGGCTTGTGCGTCGCCGAGGAAGGGACCATCCTCGTGCGGTGGAATCGTCTCCGAGCCCCGGCCGCTGTCGCCTGACTGCAGATTGCCGAATGTCCGATTGCCGGCAGCTGTTGCTGATCGTCGATTGCCGATTGTCCAGTACCGATTGCTACTGCTGATCGTCGTTGCTGCTGCTGATTGTCGATTGCCGATCGTCGATTGCCGATAGCTGGAAAACTCGAAAAAGAACCACGGACTCTCCTCCAAGCGTGGTACAGACAGCCGGAGCCAACACCTGGAGAGCGGAAAGTGATGAGAGCTGCCGCCGAGCCTGCAATCTGGGCGCGAGAGTAGCCGCGGACCCACCGCGCGAAGACCTGGGGCAGAGCCGAGCCTGTCAAAGCCTGCAGCGGGTACGGAAGTAGCCGGCACCACCGCGCGAGGCCTGGGACGACCGGAGAAGAAGCGGAGCCGCCAAAACTGCAGCGTGGTACGGAAGTAGCCGGGCACCCACCGCGCGAGGCCCTGGGACGGACCCGAGAGAGAATGGCGCCGAGTGCAAAGTGGAGCTGCCACCGAAGCCTGCCGCGGGCGACCGGAGAGGTGACAGGTGCCGAGGAAGGAAGGGCCCCTACGACGAGGACAAAGGCCCTGGGCCGAGAAAGAGGTCTCCTGAAAGTACGGGCGCCGGCGACACGGGAGCGGACGCCGGCCCGTCACGAGGAAGGACGGCCCCTGGGTGGCCCAATAAGTGCCCGGCAGCGCCGAGGTCGTTGGGCCGAAAGGGCCTGACCGCCACTTCCTGAAGTAAGCGGTGCCGCGGGACGACGCCATGGCAAGGCCGGGTGGAGGGTGGGGCCACCCCGCGGGGAGCAACCCCGGGGATGGGAGAGGAGGCCGGGGGAAAAGCTGCCCAGGCAAGGTACCGGCCGGGAGTGGACGGTGGAGGGGAGGAGTCGGGGACACCACGGAAGGGAGGGGCCTGCGTTCCTAAAAACCGGCACAGAACTTAAGACCCCCCGAACACACCACTGGTGGAAATTATGTGACCCAGTATTAGTGTGTGCCTTGACACCCCATCCCGATAACAAGGTTGTGCCGACAAACACAAATGATATACAACACACGGGAGGACTGAAGTGGGGAAGAGGAAGGCCCGAACTCGGCTGTTGTCACACAAAGACTACGAGTATTTCGATTGAAACAAGGAAGTTACGTGGCTGAGGGCAGAGAGCCGTGATTTGTCAAACAAATATTGACAAATACACAAATAACAACCACATAAACACATATCTACAACCGACTGTACAGTACTTCATTCATACACACACTCTCACTCTCTCTCTGCCACATGTTGGTGTCCATTGACAAGTCACCTAAATCTAATGAGAAGGTTGCGCCTGTCTCAGTGAACACAGTCCTTTGATGTCTGGGGCAATCAAGGTGAGCTTCAGTCTCAGGTCAGGCTCAGCATTCAGCCTGCTTCTGTATTTGGTTTTAATAACAGCAAGGAAAGAGAAGTCTTTCTCGCACAGATACAGTAGGCCTATGTGGTCGCAAAAGGAAGGAGAAACCGCACAGCACAGCTTTGTCAGACAGGGCGGGGTATTCTCTGTGTTGCTTTATTCAAAAGTCCACTAAAGACTGCTTTCTGAAAACAGGCTTTAGTGTTTCATCACAAGACAATTCTATTAAACTCTCCTGCTCAGCCACAGTTAAGTTATTTGGCAGTCCAGAGGCTTCCATGCTGAACGGGCTTCTCATCCAGCTGTTGTCTTCGGTCATCACTGGGAAATACTGGCGGAACTGTTGTCTGAGCGAGACAAGGTGTGCACTGTGCAACAATGTTGTCCCTCACTCCTTCATCAAGGGTCAGCTCGTTCTCAGACAGAAAACTCTCTAAAGCAGGGAAAGCTGAAACATCACCTGCCTTGACTTTGATTTCGAATAACTCCAACTTTTTCAGCATTGTGTTGATGTTGTCCTGCACATCAAACACATTGATGGAGAGTCCCTGTAGTCCCAAATTCAGGTCGTTTAAACGGGAGAAAATGTCTGACAAGTATGCCAACTGGCTGAGCCACACTGTATCATCAAACACATCTGATAAGGGGAAGTTTTTGTCCTGTAAGAAGACTTGGACTTCTCTGTGCAATTAAAAAAGCCTTGAAAGCACTTTCCCTCTTGATATGTATGGAGCAGAAGTTGGACATGCTCGCTGCGCATCTCATCACAGAGCACTTGGAATAGGCGAGACTGCATCGGTCGGGCCTTTATGAAGTTCACACTCTTCACAGCAGAGTCCAGCACAGACTTCAAGCCATCGGGCATCTTCTTCACCGCCAGCGCCTCCCGGTGGATGCTGCAGTGTGTCCATCGCATCTCCGGTGCGACCTCTTTGATCCGAGCTGCTACTCCGCTGTGGCGGCCAGTCATAGCCCTCGCGCCGTCTGTGCAGACTCCAACACACTTTTTCCATTCAAGTCCATTCTCTTGCACAAACGCGTCTAGGAGCTGGAATATGTGCTCAGCTGTTGTTCTGGTCTCCAGTGGTTGACAGAACAGAAAGTCTTCCTGAGCTGCACCATCATGTTCATTTCTGACATAAACCATCAAATTGGCAAAATCTGCAACATCAGTAGTCTCGTCCAGCTGGATGGAATAATAGCTACTACTTTTAATGCGCTCAATCAATGTATTTTTAACATCCTCTGCCATCTCTACTATTCTCCGTGACACAGTGTCATTTGAAAGTGACACCAAATTGAACTGTTTGGCAGCCTTCTCGCCACACATGATTTCTGTCATTTCTTTTGCGAGTGGGAGACAAAGTTTTTCGCCAATTGTGTGTGGCTTACCGGCTTTTGCAATGCGGAGGCTGGCACGATACGAGGCTTCCTGGGCCTTGGCTATGGGTGTACAGCTGGATTGGATCGTTGACTTGCACTTATTCAGTAGATCACATTTTCTTGTAAAGAATTCCGCTGGCTTGTCTTGCAGGTGGGCGTGTTTAGTTGTAAGGTGCCGTTGGAGGTGCGATGGTTTCATAGAATTATTACTTAACACTTCACCACAAATCACGCACTGTGGTCTGGGCTCATTATCTGTCCCACTGCAGCTGAATCCAAATTTAATGTAACCCTGGTTGTATTTCCGAACTGGTTTGTGTCTCTTTTTTATGGACTCACTTGCGCTGCTGCTGATGGAGACACTCGCAGCTATGTTAGCAGCGTTAGCACTGGGCGGCGTTGTGGCTGCGCATATCACTGTTGCGTTGCTGGCGGAGCCTGCGCTTGCGCTCGCTTGACTGTCCTCCTCCTCATTCACTTGTTCCCTTTCGTTGGTAATGTTCTCCTCTGTACATCTCTTCCGTATACCTCCCGTTTTGAGCCACTTTTTTAGCATAATTCAGCTTTCTTCTTTCTTTCATAGCTTGCTTGCAACGTTCTAATCTTTCGCCGGTATTATGGTCGTCATAGCAACGCGAAAAATAAATGAAAACATGTTTTTCGTTAAATCTATAAACAACAATAGCCTATTTAGAACTAATTCAAACCACAGTTTCAATTATCTCAAGCTTATTTTCATTCGTTGTAGTATTTTGATAGTATGATTGAATGGCGGTCAATACAAATTCTGAAGTTTTTGCCATTCCGATAAAAAATCTTTGAAAACGGTGGATTTTTGGATCTTCAAAGAGCTCGATTACGATGGGCAGTCAGGCAAACAATTACATTCGATCATTGGAAATCGACAATCGGTCTTGATATATGGTTAAATTAAAATCAGTAGGCGAGGCTGTAATTTCTCCAGCTGTTACTCTCTTGAGCGAGGCAGAACTTACTCGAGACATAAATAATTTATAATAATTTATCCAATAGGAAATAATAGTCCGGATACATCTCCAAAAAACGGTTGATATCTGGATAAAAGATTAGGAGCAAGGAGATTTTTTAAGAAACTCTTTCGTCAGCGTTTTGTCAACTAATGGAATTTTTTGTTACTAAATAATTTCTAAAAGTCAGACCGAAATCTGTGTAGTATCGTGTCTCTGTCGAGACAATTTCAGTGTTTACTGTAAGTTTATCGGTCTGTTTCCTGAACAGAGATAAGAGACAGAACGAGCTAGAGTCACGACGTAAACTGGTTGACTCATAGGATAACGTTTCTGTCTGTGGAATCACCGTATCTTACACTTCACGATATCGACCAATCACAGCATAGATAGTAATTGCGTGAGTCACAACATGTCAATTCTTTGGTTGCTACTGAGATGTACCGTTCTGTATTAAACGACTGGTACCTAAGTATCACCGAGTCACGAGCTGGCTATAAAAGTGTAATTGTCAAGTATAAAGAGGAAAACGTAGTAATATGCCTAGTAGCCATGTATTTCGTAATCAATGGTACGCATAATATGAATTGATCATATTCCTCAAATAGTAGTCGGACTAGTTTGAGAAGAATAGTATATCTAGTCACCAGAGTTGGACCATGCGCGCCCTGAGGGCGATCCACATGCGCTTCCTTAGACTTTATATTTTTTTACTTAAATTATTAATTCTAAAAAAATAATAACAAATAAAATGGAATTGGAAATAGAATGTGTATTGTGTCTGTATTGTTTTATGTGTGTTGATTCATTTGTTTTTCTGCTTTTCGACAGTGATATGTAAGACGTAAACCCTGTCTTCTTTCCACGTTGATGAATAATGACGTTCTCGTCGACCACCATTCCTGGAGTCTGTTGAAGGTAAAATTTTGTCCGATACCTACCTCTCATTGTTTACGCGCAGTGAAAACCCGTTTTTGATTGCCGAGGCGGTGTAAGCCCCTTTTGTTGCGACAGTCAAATTGTCGCCAAGTTAATGTTAAGACTTCCAAACAGGGTTAGGCTAGTCTTTACATGGTTTCTAAAAAACCTAGAAGTTTCTCGGGCTAAGGTTACCGCTCTGTCCGTTTAAAATAAAATTAACGTAATTCGGTAAATCCTTAGCTGCCTAGCCGAGCTATATACCAATTTATATCGTCATCCGATAGCTAAAAGTATCTACTCTCTATCGTGGATGGACTGAATGCCGGGGCGGGTGAAACCCTTTGTTGCGACAGTATAACTTACCGCCAGCTCGGACTTCGGTGTCTCGAGAAGAAAATGACAGGAAAGAAGATCATCTTCCTTCATGTCTTTGTGACTTGAGAACTAATAAAATACAACTCACGTTATTTGCTGTCGTCGTCGCAAAAACCGTACTA
>NW_011366160.1:15546-26363 GCF_000735185.1 Notothenia coriiceps | reverse complement strand
GGAGGTCCCTCAGCGACCGCTGACGTCCACTTCTCTCTTTCTGCTTTTGGGTTTACTGGCAGGCCGCAAAACAACTTCACGGGTTATACTGCCACCAGGGCCGCCTTAATGCACGGCTGACTTGGGCCTGAAGGCCCAGGGGCCTACGGAGATCGGGCTCTTCATGACCCAATTTAAAAAAAAAATTAAAAAAAAAATTCAATTTTTTATTTTTATTTCGGTGTTTTTAAAAAAAAAGTTTTAAATAAACAACGTCGTTGGCTTTTCAGAAATATGAAACTTTCATTTCCAAAATCCACACGATAAATACATTTTTGGAAGCTTGTATAAGGGAAGACAACCAGCTCTCCTCGCCACCTCTGCTGTTCCCACGCGCCGCCCCCCCTCCCTCCACTGAAATTATTAATGTAAGACGTAGAGTAATCATAGATAACACAAGCAAGGTCCGTTTACAGTTTGTCTGCATCTGATTTAAAAAAACAAAAGCTTGGCTTTCAGGAAATATTAAACCTGTTTTCGGCAAATTCAGGATGATAAATACACTTGGTTTGTAACGGCAAATTACAAGCGGGAACGGAGTAACTTGACGTCACAGCAGGCATAACAACAGCCGGTGTTTTCCCCGGGAAACAAACACAATACCCACAAACGCAAAATATACCACAAACACACACACGTCAGAATTGAGAATATGTTTCACATGTGACTGTATTCAAATTGCGAGTGATTGAGGTGAAGAAAAAAGGTTTGAGAGTGGCGCTCGGAAAGGGAAATTGTTGAGGGGAAAAGGAGTTTCGAAACAAGCAGCGTTTACAAAAAATGCCGAAGCTTACAGGTTATTTTAAACCTGTAGGCCAGGATGAGGAGGAAGGACAGATGAAGTTCTTGTACCGAGCGGTAGCGGTGCCGGCCGCGCGGCCTCGGAGACAAGTAGGCCGTCTGGTTCTGATAGCCGTGGAGTAGCGGAGAGAGAAAAAACAGACAGAGGGACATTATCTGTTGGAGGAGATGGAGAGGACGGACGAGGACTTGCTACGGTTGAGGGAGCCAACGGCAACCGGACAAATACATGAGGGAGGCCCGATACGTCACTTCATATGGAGGAGAGGACCAGGCGCGTGTAGGAGCAGAGTGGAGAAGTGCGATCACAGAGCCTGCCGAGGCTATAAATGACTTTGATTTGATGTTTAAATAGGGGCCTACAAAAACTATCACCCCCCAGGGCCTGATGGCAGGTTAAGGCGGCTTGGACTGCCACCCGAAGTCCCTGGCCGAGTCCCCGGAGTTGGGGACCTTCCGAGTAAATCGCCAGAAGCGCCGACACCTCCTTATCACCTCCACTGCTCCCATGTTTTCTTTTGTGTTGCCTTAAGTTAGTCCTCTCTCCGTTTGATGCGCTGGCTTAATGCTAGTGCTAATGCGAGCAAATAAAAATGGCGGCTTCACAAACACTTTTCGGAGTTTATGGGGCGTGGTTTGCAATTCGCCGATGTGAAAGCGCGAGTAGTCGGGAACTTTCCCCCTTTTTCAGTCCCTGCTAGAGAGGTGGTACTTTCCCTGGGGAGGAAAAGGTTCCAATTTTCTGATTGGGCTGGCGGATTGCAAACCATAGCCCGTTAAAACTCTGAAAAGTTTTGTGAAGCCGCCATTTTATTTACTCGCATTCGCATTAATAGCATTAGCCCAAGGCACCAACGGAGAGAGACTAACTTATGGCAACACAAAAGAAAACATGGGAGTGGTGGAGTGATGAGGAGGTGTCGGCGCTTCTGGCGATATACTCGGAAGGCTTCAGTAGAAGCTGCTGGGAAGACTACCAGTAGCCGGGGACTTCGGGTGACAGTATACGCCGTGAAGTTGTTTGCGGCCTGCCAGTAAACCCAAAGCAGAAGAAGAAGAAGTGACGTCAGCGGCTTCATTTGCGTAATCCTCCCTCGGGGACTTATTCCGGTGTGAACGCGATCTACTGGATAGTTCCGGAACTGAAGATTTCTGGGGAACTAAGTTCCGGGAACTATTCCTGGGAAAAGTACTTGGTGTGAAAGCGCCTATTAGTGTTTTGGGCAGTAGCGCATTTGCCCCTGTCAGCCACCGTACGAGAATAGATTTTGTATTGAACTAAAAGTAGCAATACCAAAATGTAGAAATAATCTGTAACAATAAAAAAAAGTCCTGCATTAAAAAATAAAGCCCATAATGATTTACATTTAAAAGTGTTTGAAGTATCAAATATAAAAGTTCTCATTGCGAATTATAAAATTAGATTATTAAAATTATAATTATTGATGCGTTAATGGATTAATCCCTCTAATGTTGCAGCTGGTAAAGCCCGAGCTGACTTTAATTACTTTATATACCGAAGGGTAGCTTGTGAATTTTCAACCAGGGATCAAAAACGTGTATAATGTTTGGGCTAGGGTTATCATAATTATTTTGTTGGTCATATTTTTTACAATTAATGTGAATCTACAAAGCAGTTTAAGTTATGAATGTGGTGCAAAAAAAGTACATAACTTTCGACAGGAAATGGAAATACTCGAGTAAACAGTAAATAACACATTTATCTTCATCCCTATGTACTGTATCTGTTTTGATTAAATGACATCGTTTTCCGTGTAAGTGCAGCACATTTCCAAATATTTTGTGTTCCACTTCACTTAGGAACACAAAACACTACAGATGCATTACTTCACCTAAAATCTCTATCTCTGTTTTTGTTCCATAAAGCTGTGACAAGTTCTCCGTGAACAGCTCGTCACAGACTGCATTCGATATCGCCAAGTTCTGGGGCCACAGACACATCTCCAACCTGCTGGGCCATACTGATGACAGGTGCCAGCGGGTGCTGCCGGGGGCTGACCTCCACCAGCAGGAGAACTACTTCAGCAGAGAGACGCTGGACCGGCTCAGTGCCAAGAGGACCGACAAGGGATGGCTGGAGGATAAACAGAGCGACCCAAACACAGTCTACCTCCTGTTCTCCAACTGCAGCCCCATGGTCAGCAGCCCACTGGAGGACCACAATGCAGGGGTATGTTACTGTACCTGAGGCAAATGTTGGTAATCTGTTTTAGTTGAAGCTGATGAACCATCAGGTTTGAAAAAAATTGCTCTGGTGATCTGTTAAGCTTTTACCGTGTTTCATGTGAATGCAGATTTAGCTGGTACGCATCTGAAAACAATCATGGTTTGTTGTTAAGTATCCCAAGTACAAATCACACAAAGGCTTATTAAAGGGGCCCTATTATGCTCATTTTCAGGTTCATATTTGTATTTAGTGCCTCTACTATGACATGTCTCCATGCTTTAATGTTCAAAAAGTCATTTTTATGAATACAGAAGCTATCTTTATTAGGTAATAAGAAGTAGATTAGGCCTTAAAGCATTAAGGAAAACGTTCCTTTAGTTTAACATAGAAGTAGAGGATGCCTCTACAAGAAGCTATTTCCAGTCTACATGGTTTATTTGTGTTTGCCCTATATAGTGAAACAACTTTGCAGTTTTCTAAAATGGAGTAGATTCAGATGGATTTAGTATGAGTTCTTATGGTCAAACTTAGGTTTTTGGACCGCTCAGAAAATGGATTGCCCAGTAAAATACCATAGCATCTCTGTAAAGAAGTAGCCTTGTATTTGTGGTTGATAAGGAAATTAATTTATTGACAAAAGACCGACATTTCAATCAAGATGCGTACATGTAAAATAATGTCAGGATCCAATATTTCAGACGCCTTGAAGAAGTCCAGCCCGGATGACTCCTTAATTCATCCTGATTGTTCTCTTCTCAATGTACACATTCCTCGCTTTCCTGTCATTTCAGTGGTGTTATGTTTGTTGCATGCAGTCAATAGCTACTGTAGATGACGTGACAGTTTTAGTCTGTTTGTCTTTTTCAAAGATTCAAAAAAATGTTCTAATGATTGTGATTCCAACAGGGTGAGAACCAGCTGTGTCGGTTCAGATATGAGACAGTTAAAGATCTTCTCCAGAAACATGCCACTGTGCTCATCTTCCTGGGGGTGGAGAGGAGGAAGAAGCCCTCCTCTCAGACAGTGGATGGTGTCCGGGAGCCTCCTGCTTGGTTTGCCATCAACACTGACGAAGACACTGCTGAACTTCTAAAACGCTGCAGAGAAAAGAACTGCTGCTTCCCAAAGACGCTCAACAGAGACCTGCTGAAGTTCAGCGAGGAAGAGGCAGGTGAGGAAGATGTCTCTTTTTCTTTACCAAAGATATCTTCTGAACCATAAAAGCTATATACAAATTCAGGCTTACATTCAATTAAAATATCTAATGGCAAACTTACACATGATTTCCACTAACGATTAGTTGCAAAAAAATCACGTGGTTTTTATCCGTTTTTAAATGTACCTTTAAATGGGAATTTAATTTAAGGTAATCGGCCTGCAAGCTTTAGCCACAAATTGTAGTGCATTTACTCATGGACTGTACTTCTATCTCAGGGCACTTGTACTTTATCTGACTATGTTCATTATATGCTATTTTATAGCTTTGAGGTAAAGTAGCTTCAAGTTCCATCTGTCCTGAAACCGGTTATCAGCTCTCCTTATTTTAGCTACAGTCACCTTGTGACAAGAGAAATTGCATTTTTAACATGTATTACATATGTAGTCTGTTTGACAGCGCTGACGGGCCATAAATAATACATTATAAAACTGAATCTGTGGACCATATCAAAACTGACCAAAGGCCTAGATTGGCCCCCCAGACTTACCATGACTGAACTAATTGAATAACCCCTGTCCCCTCTCTTGTTCGTGCAGGAGTTGTGGCTCAAGCTCGATCGGTGTTGGCCTGGCACAGCCGCTACAGCTTCTGTCCGACATGTGGCAGCAGCACCCGGTCGAAGGAGGGAGGATACAAGAGGAGCTGCCTGAACTCAGACTGCAGGAGCCTCAAGGGGGTTCATAACACCTGCTACCCACGCGTCGGTACGGAGCTCCAAACCTAATCAGCTTTAATGAATGCTTTAAACTGAGTGTAGGCTGCAGATTATGTTGTGTAGGGCACACATCTAGATTCCATCGACACATGCATTTAGGCTGATGTACAGGAGGGAGCATGTACAATGTGCAGGTCATGTGTGGTTGAAAACACTTTCACCTATAAATGCAGGATTTTTCATATTTTATGATTTTTTTTTTGTAAGTGGTTAAAAATCAAGCTTTTCTGCTCTAGGATGTTGTGACTGTAGTCAGGGAACTAATATCACAGATCTGAGTGCAGTTTGAACCTGAACGAAGCCAAAACGTTAAGTCAATTAATCCAGTATTTAATTTCAATGATCAGATTATTAATATAAGCAAACATGACAAAAATAGCTTCTTAAATAATTATATTTGCTCGATTTCTTGGACTTCATGAAAGTAAAGTGAACACTTTGGGTTAAAAAATGGGACAAAATATTTAAACTCTCTGAGAACTTGTAAGGGGATATTTCACTATTTTCCTACATTCCATTAGTAGATTATCTGAGTTAGTTGAACACCTAAACCTGAGTACAATTATCTTACCTGAAAATCAACATTAACATCACAAGAAATGTGCCCTAACACCTGCTTACATACTTTATGATTAGCGATGACTGAAACTCGTAAAGGTATATAGTCTACTGTAGTTAGTGTTTGGCAAGTTCATATGTAAATGTAATCTGTTAAATATAACTTTAATTGGAGATTGTAAATTACAATCAATATTATTGTCTGTAGAGTGATGCATTTCTGATAATACTACTTTTGCATTACTCAAACAAAAAAAATGACTTGGCATTATAAATAGAAAGAGTCTCATGTTTGATAGTGACTAATCAAAGTACAGATTCTCAAGTTTCATAGCAAATCCAGTGTGCACAATAGATAAGTCAAATGATGGGCACACTTTTTCTTTAATGCATTTGGTAGCTTGCAAAGTAGCTTTCACAAGATTGCTGAATAGATTATTAGATGTAAATTGTGCTCCTCTTTACTGTGTGTGTTTTCAGACCCAGTGGTCATCATGCTGGTGATCCACCCTGATGGAAACCAGTGTTTACTGGGAAGAAAGACGATTTTCCCTGTGGGCATGTTCTCCTGTCTGGCTGGATTCATAGAGCCTGGTAAACATCACATTACATTGACTTACACAAACCTTAACAGTAACATCTACTCCCTAAAAGCTACTAACCAGCGGACGGCCGACCCGTGCAAACATGCTCCAACAACCCAAAACACTGTACGCTGCACTTTCAAACTCATTGTAAATATAGAAAAAACCCAAATGTGCCAAAACACATCGGACTGAAGAAACATCTTCACCAACTTGACAAAACATGCGCAGCATTTAGAATAACATTCAACAACTTGAGAAAAAATATGCAGGGTTTACTAAAAGCACTGCATTGAAAAAAAAACGGAATAATCTCAAAACACAATGGAAACCGGGGTACATTAAAAAGTGATGCACACAGCTGGGACCGCTTGTTGACGCTCAGGGATCATAAAGTTGTCCATCAGTCACTGTTGGCAGTTAGTCTGTTTCATACTTGTAAGTGTTTGTCAGTATATTTTAAATCACTAGGTTAGCTATGTTAGCTAGCTAGCTTACAGCAGATCTGCAATAGTATCAGAAGGAATCCTGTTATCACAAGCGCTCCAGTCCCAGCCGAGTGCATCACTTAGCTAAATTGGTGAATGTTTTTCTAAATACTGTGCATGTTTTGTCTGGTTGGTGAAGCTGTTTCTTGATTCTCATGTCTTTGGGGACATTTGTGCTTTTATATTTGCATGATTTTTTTAACTGCAATGTGTTTCCCGTAATATAAATGTTGTGGGCTGTTGTAGCGCATTTGCACCAGTCGGCCACCGTACAGAAGCTTACATTGACCCCTTCCTGCAGGGGAGACGCTGGAGGAGGCGGTGAGGAGGGAAGTTGAGGAGGAGAGCGGAGTGAAGGTCGGGCCCGTTCAGTACATCTCCTGCCAGCCCTGGCCGATGCCCTCCAGTCTCATGATTGGCTGCCTGTCTGTTGCCATATCGACTGACATCAAAGTGGACGAGAAAGAGATCGAGGAAGCTCGGTGGTTTCCACGGCAACAGGTTCAAACATTACAAATTCTACTACTTTTATAAATACTGCTGATGCTACTACTAATAACAATACTGAGATAATAATAATAATTGTTATGACTCAGACTGTCATTTAGATGGTTCAGCTGTTGTCACTGATAATAATTACATTATTTGTAATAAAAAAAAATGTGTGGCACATATTAGAGAGAACTTTTAAATTGAAATGGATTTGTATTACATTTACAGGACATAATACAAATAAAGATAATATTAATGTTGTATAATAATTTAGAATATTTAATAATAATAATACACACATCACAGTTACAAAAGAATAACGTGAATAAAATGTTTATAGATACAAAATGAATCTTCTTCTGAATCGTCAACACTGCTTGGAAAATATGAAAAAACATTTTTCTTCTTGGACTGTCATGCAGAATGATGTGGTGGAAGTTGAGTATTTATGTGTGAAAGCAGAGTAGAAGTGATGATGGGGAGTCTGAGGAGAGGTTTACAGTTAACAATATTGCTGTTTTCTGTGCAAAAGAATAGAACATATTTTCTTTTTGAAAATACTGCTGTTTGACTATAAATCCATTTGTTCCTGGCTTAGGTGATTGACTCTTTCAGAGGAACCCGTCCAGCCTTCACTGTTCCTCCCAGGCAGACCATTGCCCACCAGCTGGTCCGACACTGGATCGGCATGATTTCTAACCTCTAACCTCCATCCTTTAGCGCTGAAACTCCAGAGCATAAGGTGGATCTATGAACCAGCAGCTGTCAGAACTGTTGCTACTCTATTACGACAAACCAGGAACACTACCGCTGAGGTAACAGCCAGATTCTGAGGGCTGTACAGGACACAGTATGTTAATGTGGTTTGTTTTCACCATTAAGTCCAAATCATTGAAACGCACCGCTCCTATGTGGAGAACTGTAGTCTGTACATCACTTGCAGATAAAGGCGAAGACAGAACTTTTCAAGATGGAAAAGATGATCAACAATAAACCTTTAGATTTCCGATTCTCAGCTTTGAGCTTAGACTCAGGATGTGATGATGGAATGTAACGCAACTGTACAAAGTTAAGGACACTTTTGCAAAACATTTTAATCTATAATTAGACAAAAACAGCGATACTGGGATATAAAACTATTCCGATTAATTTAACAGGGTTAATTGAGCAATCTGTAAAGATTTGTAATTGCATACAAACGTTGCCAATTTATTTTGTATTGGTTTTTCAGTTGAATTATACTTAAAGTTCATGCTGTTCACATTTTTTTTCAATAAATGGATTTTTTCAAAGTAAATGGATAATCGTTTTTAATAATCGTGATATCAATTATTGACCCAAATCATCGAGATTATGATTTTTGCCATAATCGAGCAGCCCTACTTTTGAGACAGTGCTAGCTACTTTTTTATAAAAAAGGCTGAGAATTCTAGAAGTCTCAACTACTTATACAATTTTTTTAAAAGCCCAGATAGCTAACATGCTAGAGCCTCAAATGTACTCAAACCCTTGTCCTTATCGCACAGGACCATTGTGCTTTGCTCTGTAGTTTAAAATTAGGATTGTACTGCCTAATCAACTTTCAAGGTTAGCTTTTGTTTTTGCTGTGTAATGGAAATGACAGCCACTAGGAGGCACCAGCATGTGTTTAACCTTCATCTCTTACTAGTCATCTTTGCCTTTGACTCAGCATGCAGCACTGATGTTGTTTATTCAGTCTTCATCAGCAGTTTTTGAATTTAAGCAACAGTTTTCTGTATAATCAGGCCACACATCCGTTTTCCCCAGAAAGGAAGACTTGACCATGTAATCTGCCTCGCATGTTATCTGATTAACACAGCTGTTTGCCATTAATTCCGGAACATTTAATTTTAGAGCGGCTTCTGTCTGATGGGCTCTCTCAGAAAAGTCGTCTGGTCGGTGCTCTACCCCTGGAAAGCAGACGTTGGCTTCCTTTTTTGGACTCAGTTGAGCAGCATCGGCCTCTCGTCTCTCCTCAGATGTGAAAACTCTGTCACATTTTCGATAGTTCAATCCATAGTCAGCTTCATAGGACTGGAGAGGAATGAGTGGGTGTTCTGTTGTCACTGGAACATCAGGAATATAGTCTGTGTCCACTTCCAGGGCTGACGGTTTAGTGCTGAGTTGGCTGATTGACAGCGGAGAGTTGTTTTCATTTAGGTCCTCTTCATAGGAGGACTTGAAGTTTGGTCCAATCGTGATGAGACCATTCTCACCATGTACACCCATCACCTGGAAGTCCTCAATATGAAGGATGTTTCTCTCTGCAGTTTTCTGTTGAGTGGAACAATTGATTGGATTTTAATCAGGAAAGACATATTATAGTTTTTCCAAAAAGAAAAGTCTTGTATTTCAGTTTTTTTATCTGATTTCTCGAATGATTAAATAATGTTAAATATTTCAATAGGACATCATAAATTGTCAGTGAAGAGTTGTAAATGTAACGAAAATCAAGAGCTTAATAATGTCGGTCAATTTCAAAAAACATAAAATCAACTTTTACAATAAACAAATTACAAGAATAACACTTCGCAAAAATGAAAAATGTTCGAAACAGATGTTAAACATTTGCATTAATCTGTCTTATTTCTATGTTCAGAAAAACATTGAGGGGAAATTAATATATCTTTACTACTTTTAAACTGAATATGAGAAACATAGACAACAGGATTGTTTCTGTGACCTTTTCGTGTTTGGATCTGAATCAAAAAGACATTAACACAGCAGTTTTAATAACTCACATGGTGATTAGGGTCCATCAGCCACTGGCCTGTCGTACTGCCCCGAGGGCTGGGGATGGGCGGAAAGAAATACGACTTGTACCTGCAGAGTAAAGGGGTTAAAGAGGAAGAGAAATATAATCCTAGTTTTGAAATGTAATAAACTACTTTAAAATCTCTCATGATCAGTGGGAAAATGCAATGTAACAAAGCTGAAACTGCCATCATTTCTGAGCTTATGAAAAGTTGACTTTCCTGAGATACAGTGGGGCAAAAAAGTATTTAGTCAGCCACCAATTGTGCAAGTTCTCCCACTTAAAAAGATGAGGCCTGTAATTTTCATCCTAGCCTCAACTATGAGAGACAAAATGAGAAAAAAAAAATCCAGAAAATCACACTCTGATTTTTAAAGAATTTATTTGCAAATTATGGTGGAAAATAAGTATTTGGTCAATAACAAAAGTTCCTCTCAATACTTTGTTATATACCCTTTGTTGGCAATGACAGAGGTCAAACGTTTTCTGTAAGTCTTCACAAGGTTTTCACACACTGTTGCTGGTATTTTGGCCCATTCCTCCATGCAGAACTCCTCTAGAGCAGTGATGTTTTGGGGCTGTCGCTGGGAAACACAGACTTTCAACTCCCTCCAAAGATTTTCTATGGGGTTGAGATCTGGAGACTGGCTAGGCCACTCTAGGACCTTGAAATGCTTCTTACGAAGCCACTCCTTCGTTGCCCGGGCGGTGTGTTTGGGATCATTGTCATACTGAAAGACCCAGCCACGTTTCATCTTCAATGCCCTTGCTGATGGAAGGAGGTTGTCACTGAAAATCTCACGATACATGGCCCCATTCATTCTTTCCTTTACACGGATCAGTCGTCCTGGTCCCTTTGCAGAAAAACAGCCCCAAAGCATGATGTTTCCACCCCCATGTTTCACAGTAGGTATGGTGTTCTTTGGATGCAACTCAGCATTCTTTCTCCTCCAAACA
>NW_011366160.1:0-13352 GCF_000735185.1 Notothenia coriiceps | reverse complement strand
ATATGACTGACTATGTTGTATCAGCATTTTTACCAATCTTTCCATTACTGATTGACAGACCAAATGATAAAGATGCTGATGAAGCGCACATAATGATGTAAAAGTAATGCATCCAACCAATCACCAGCCACAAACCAGTAAGTGTATTCACATTTTATTTATTGGAACCCTCAGATATGACTGTGTGTGTGTGTGTTGACTTACACAGTCCTGGACAGGATTGAAATGATGAATACAGTAAAAGCCAGCAGCAGCAGAGGCGTTGCTGTAGCCACCGCTGGCACCTCATCTGAAATGAAACATTCATGGTAAGGTCAGAATCAAAGGATTACTATAGCCCTTTCTAATTTCTCAATGTTCCCCTCCTCGACTCCTAGCCTCATGTCTTAGTCCCGCCCACAGGTGATGCGAGCGGAGGAGTCGAGGAGGGGAACCTAGGAGAGAGCTCCTAAAGCATATAATATTATGCTACAGCCGTTGTATATTTTATTATTTGAAGCACTATATGGTTTTATGAAAAATATCTACTCTTTATTTGTCTACTAAAGCCTACAATTAAAAGAGTGTAATTTAGGCCATATATATATATAATTGATTGATCCAGAGAGCCTCATCAATGCTCAATCCTCGATGTTCATTTAGAGAAATCAGATGTCCTTCAAGATGGCGCGCTGAAATCTATTTCCGAGTCACTACAGTGTAGTCGAGGAGTCAACGAGGCAAACATTTGAAAAGTGAGAAAGGGCTTATGTGTAAATGTTTGTATTCCTCTAATGACATCACACTGTAGATACCACAGTAAAGAAGAAACGCTTGGATCGTAGCACATATTTATTAAATTGTGTGTCATTTTATTAATATATTTCATCCTGGATGTCTTGTCTGAATAAGGTTTACTAAAAGCCCCGCAAATACAAAACGCTGCAAGATGCTCAAAATACAACAAACAAGGACAATGACAGTTGGCCAACTTTCTAATCCCTGAACGTCAACCAGTGCGCTGAGCTGTGTGCATCCCTTCTTAGTGTCCCACCGTTGACTTTTGACATTCTTGCAGCATTTTTCATTTGCAGTGCATTGTTTATCCAGCGCTTTTAGTAAATTTGCGCACTTTCCTCAAGTTGGTGAATGTTTTCTAAATGCTGTGCATGTGTTGTCAAGTCGGTGAAGATGTTTCTTTATTTGCATGTGTTTTGGCCCATGTGTGTTTTTATATTTGAATCGTTTGTTTGAAACTGCAGCGCATTTCTCCTAAGGGAAGTGTTTTGCGACGTTGTAGCGTGTTAGCACCTGTCGGCCACTGTAGAAGATTCAGTGTTCAGAAATTATTTTCCAGGCCTTGCCAATTCTTTAAGTCTAAAAGTATTATAGCAATGCACACAAGAAAGTGATTTTATTATTTGAGTGCTAGATGATATCTTACTTACTCAATTAAATTATTGAAATTGTTTCTTGGCCCTTAGAATACATTTGTCCGTTTTAATTTAGGTGCTAGAATGTTGAATACAAATGTTAAGTGTTGCATTTTAGATATCAGTTTAAGTATTGCCTGTAAGCTTGTAGGACTGCTACTAGGGAGAACATTTTGTTCTGGTATCGTAACTGATCTTTTTTTATCAAATGAATTACAGGGTTGACTATTGGTGCTTTATAAAATATAAAATATTTTTTTACCCAATGAGATTTGGGGAAATGAATCGTATAATATATAATGACTGATTGAAGTTGAAAATATAGAACAGTTTGGCATATTCACATTCAATTTAACTTAATGCGGGCTTTAAAACCAGGAAAAGAAAACCATAATGCCATATTAAGATATCCAAAATCTAAGACGATGTCTTATATCCCAATAATGATATATTATATCAGCCCTTTGATCATGATGGAAAGAAAATCTGCCACATATAGCAAAAAAGGTCAGACCTAACATCCTCCTCTAAACAACAAATCATATATTATCCTTATTCCTGTGTTAGGAAAGGAGATTTCTTCTTAATATCCAACAGTTCAAATACACTGGGACTTATAAATGGCATTCTGCTTTTAGAAAACAAGTAACACTCACCAACGTTTGTTTTCACAGGGATGATGTTTCTAGTTGCATTATCAACCAATAGGAGAAGAGAATACTCAGTGTCGGGTTTCAGGTTGATGAAGGTGAGCTGCCATTGGTCCGGCCACAGAGACAGAGCTGAAAAGGAGAAAGCAAAGCATGCTATTATCTACTGATGGGTCGTCAAACAACTTGGAAATATGACTTGAGAAACATTCACAGTCGAGGTTTTAAAATAATGAACCAACAGATTCACTTTTAGCTTCCAAACAGCAGCGAGGAAATATATTGCTTTGTCTGAATTCACCATCTTCTACTTTGAGCGCCTTATAATATCATTACGTTTTATATTCAAAAATGTGTGTTTTGAGCAAATTACCAAAATGGGATTTCCTAGTAAAAAGGTATTTAAATGTTTCAGTAGAAGGTTTGCCTCCACAAAGCTCTCAACTGGTGGTTATCAGCTAACAATGGTAGCAGCTCTAACAGTAATTGTACATGTTCAGGGGGTGCTCTTGTACGCAGGGGCTCTTGCCACCTCCTGGAACTTGTAAACCACCAACTGAACTCCTTAGGAAAAATGATCTCTTGTGTAACGAAAACATACCCAGAATCTTTTTTTTTTGTTGAAAAATGTGGGAAACAAGCAATGGAGAAATCTTTCTTAATTTCAGATTGAATATTTTAAAAATTAAAACGTTATTTGGGAGTTTCCAGAAGCACCAAGTCGCGCTGGATGCCCCTGATTTGCATAAAGTAGCCTATACCTCAACTTGATGCCAACTACTAGTGGACAAAATGACGCACATTGTCTAGAATCGCATTATGGCGCTACCAGAATGCATTACATGGCTGCCTACATCCATGATTACACCATCATAGCTTTGAATACCCCTGTTTTAGAAGAACACCTACTTTGTCTCTCTGAGTCTCTCCTCAGCATCACTCTGTATCTGTTCTCTGTGACTGTTCCAGCCTTCCTTTGCCACACCCACTCCACCTTTACTGTCGTCTTGGTCACGCCCACCACCTTCAGTTGGACCGCCTCCACAAGAGCTGAGAAAACACATTTATTATTATGTTGCTTTGTTCCAAAGAGTGGATGCAATCATCATGACCACCATGTTCACCTCCCTGCTGCAGACTGGCAGGCAGCGACTGAGGAGATCCACACTGCTGGTTATAGACGGGGAACACAGTAATCAGGTAGGAGTCCTCAGGGTTAACATCTGTAAACACACCACACACTGTTAGTTGACATACTGTACAGAGAACAAACTGTTTATGGTATTCTTAACCTTAAAGGGAGCTATTATGCACATTTCCAGGTTTAGTGCTGTGACATGCTTTAATGTTCAAAAAGCTCTTTATTTTTCTCATACTGCCTGTGCTGCAGTACCTCTTTTCACCCTCTGTCTGAAACCAGAGCCCAGTCTGCCCTGATTGGTTAACTGGCCGGCTCTGTTGTCATTGGTCAACTGCTTAGGGATATCCCACCCCTTAGACTATCACGTACAATGTGTTGGAGCGCGAGCCAATAGAAGTGCAAGTATTACGTAGTGATGTCACTATGTTACATAAGTGAACAAAAGCCTCCAATGGAGGTGTCTACAGATGCCTGTTAGCCTAATCTGCCGACATTTCCCTCCTGACACCCTGTCTGTATGTCAGCATGCACACTTACAGTACATAATGAAGGTATAAAATAACAAGACCAATCCTTATTTGGTTCATCATTTTAGAACATTTCCAATCACAGTATTAAAGGTCCCATGTCATGCTTTTCCGGTTATTACCCGTCCCCTTGTGTGTTAATTTAGCTTTTTCTGCATGTAAACGGTCTGCAGAGTCACAAACCCTCAAAGTACACCCTGTAGCGAGTAAAATTCTAACACAGAAAAGATGTGTCTATGCTGCCCCAGAACGCCTCGTTGGAGATTTCTCTTTTTCAATTTTTGTATTCCTGGTCATAGTGACGAAACCCTGCGGAACTCCGTACACACACACACTCGGAGCTCAGGCTGTGAATGTGTGCTCAGGCTGAGTTCCGCTGTGCCTCGCAGACCCCACGCAGCAACCAGGAAATGACACCAGTAATCCAGCTCACACTGTCCGCTCCTCGAGCCTCAAAGGGCGGAGCAGCGAGCCCCGCAACGTCCCGCCAACACGGCACCCAGACCCCATGCAGCATTCTCATCTGTTTGTCATTACTGGCAGGGCCGTGGGAAGTAGGGGTGCTGAGGGTGCTGCAGCACCCCCTGGTGGAGGACAGGGGATCTGCACTTCCACAAGATTAAATGCCACGGGCTCACAGGGAGGGGGGGCAGGAGCTCCAACAAGCCTGTTTTAGGACAGAGAGGAATACACATAACCTTACAGAGATGCTGTATGAGAATCCAATGTGAGTTTGGAAAATTGCACAATGTAAATCTATTCTAGTAGACCTCAACAATTAAATTATGATCAGTAGAAATGGCCATGTCATGGGACCTTTTAAATTCGTATTTATGCAAATAATAACTACGGTAACCACTTCTTAAGAGTTTACTGAAAATTGGTCAAGCGTTGTTGAGTATTTATATTTATTATGTTGCATTGAGGTTGTTTTATCACAAAGAGAGGCTTCACTAATACAATGGGACAAGAAAAGCAGGGAAGAGCCGCAACAGCAATTACATTTAAATGTAGGACTGAATTTAGGGAGATCATTTGTCATTGAAAATATTTTATAACAGATCTTTTCTTCTTTCTTTTTCATGCATTTTTTCCTCTTCTTCTTACTTCACATTCTGTCAGCTGAAAGGTAGGTCTTTCACTTTGCCTTCACTTTAACAGATGTACTTATTGTGTATACATTTTGCTTCCTCTCAGCCTAATTTCCCCAATATCCATTATTTCTTCTCAAATAACTGTCAGACTTGTGTATTTTCCCCTCACCTAAAAGTGATTTTAAATGCTATGCAAACTTAAAACTAAAGTGAAATACTGTTTTTCTTCCTGTAGAAACCGTACGCATGTCAGATCCCCGGCTGTACCAAGCGCTACACAGATCCCAGCTCTCTACGCAAACATGTCAAGATCCACTCGGCCAAAGAGCAACAGGTGCGTAGAAAGGTAAGACAGCTTCTACACAAGAGGGAAGGATAAAGGGATTAAGTTCTATATAAAGACACAATTATAATGCTAAAACTCTATTTCATTAGAGTTTACAATAATCAATGCCATTTCATTTACATTGTATCACAGTACACTCACTACACTCCCCACTCCCTCATGCCCACACAGGCAAAACCAAACCAACAAATGCTTATCAAGATAACTTAAACAACAGAGCCATAAAAAGAAACATCGAAAGGAAAAGAAAAACATCAAAGTCAAACAGACAAATAATTATACAATACAGCGACAATGTAGACAATGACAACTCCACGACTAGTATTTCCAGCCGTCAGGACTAATAGCCACAGAATGCACCATTCCATCACTGGTCATATCTCAGATATATTTTCCAAGTGAGAAACCAATGGCAACCACAGAGCTTTTTAGCATGTCTTAATTCAAGTCAATAAGGTAGGAATACAGGTTTTACAAACAGACTGTAATCTGTCCTGTTCTGATGTACATTATCCACGGATCAATCAAGTTGGTTTAAATGAGGGTTAGGGCAGCGGAGGGGTGTCTCTGAGAATCGTTCCGTCAACAATAGATAAGGTTAGACCACATTTCATCGTGTCCATGGTCAAAAGCCTATTCTTCCTCTGACTGGAAGTGGGTAAATACCAGAGAATGGGCTCATTGTTATGGAAGGGGCTGGGTAGTGGCAGGCTGGATGATGTGTTTCTTTGCTGTAAAGGGAAAACACATGTTTGCTTGTAGCATTGTTAAAAAGCTGTTCAGCTGAAAACCCCAGTGAGCAGATGTTATGGGCAAATGTCAAACAAACGCTCTTACTTCACTCTCCAGAAGAAAGAGAAAAAGCTGTTCGGAGTGTCGCAGTGCGGAGAACCGAGCCCCACGTACAGTACATTCGATGAATGTTTAGCAAGAAAACTCATAAGGATCCCCTGGAGGACAAGCACATAAATATTTATTGACATACAGTGTTTCAGTCTCATAACGTGGAGGAGGCCAGCTGTACAACTCAATCAATCATCTGTGATTGTACTGGCCGGAGAGGCAGAAGGTCTTAAAGGATGTGGAGTCACGCACAGATATCGTTGTTATTCGTCCACTTGGCTCATCGCTGAGGGTAGAGTAGATTATTGTGATAGTGAAGAAAAATGTTTCCGACCACAGAATCGAAATGTGGGTTTGATTTTCATGAAATAACAAAGGCTGGATTTGTGGAAGGATGGACAGACTATGAGACACAGAGATACCGAGACCGATAGGGTTGAGATGATGATGAAGAATAAACCTTGAACAACGTCGACCTTGTCTTCTGTAACTGAAACACTGTCTTTAAAAAAAAAAAAAACACTCATACTAACGATTAAGATTGTTATGCCTCTCAGCATCATAGATCAGTTACTACTACGATACAAAAATATGTATTATTCGAAAAGGTTAATATCAAAGCATCATGACAAAGTAGGTTGAATAGGTGTAGCAGCACAGGCAGTGTGAGAACAATTAAGAGCTTTTTGAACATTAAAGCATGGAGACAGTAGAGGCACAACATACAAATATGAACCTGAACATAAACACAATATGTCCTCTTTAAGTTTTACTCAGCCTTAAAGTAATGTGGAAACATTTTTATTTATTTCATTGACCGTAATCGTTTATTTGGCAGGGACAATGCACAGTGATGAACACCTACCGGTAATTTTTTTTTTTAAATGTGTCAAGCGTAACAGTGCCAGATTTAGCTTTGAGCTCATTTCCATCCGCAGTCCCTCACATAAAATATTTAAGAAGTTTACGAACATATCAAAAACAAAATACATGATACGCAAAAAGAGCAAGAGCAGCATACACAAGTATTTATGACATGGCAGTACAATGTAGCAGCTAGCTACGACATGTATAGTGCAACAGAAGAAACAAGAGCTACCTAAAGTGCAAGAGGAGACACCCCTGTGTTAAAGTGCATTTAGCGGTGATTGCACGTCTGTTTGTTTCTCAACCATTCTTTGAGTTGACCTTTTAAAACTATTGAGAGTGGGACCATCCCGTATCTCAGTTGGGAGGCTATTCCACAATGAGCTGCCTTTAGTGGAAAGTACATTTTGTCCATCTACATTGGTGGGTGCTTTGAGTGGCAGGTGGGTGCATTAGCCACTAGCTGCTCCCCCATGTCACCTCTTATCAGGACAGAAACAGCGCTTATCCAGCTCTATATTGGAAGATGACTCACACCCTCTGCACACAGTGTCAAAGCTTATTCCTTTGGGCCGGAGGTTAACATGGAAACGTTTAACAGTGTGACACAGATGCTAGGGTAGTAATGCCTATTTGTTTGTTTATTAACTCCCTGGATTGATCATGTTTGTACTAGTGGTGTTTAAATTACCTTAGATGTGACAGGGGATCCTTTTTCAGAGATATGTCTGTTGTCTGTGTTGTTTTAGAATGTGTATCCAAATGGATCCCTTTCTTCAAACCAAATCTACCAAATAAATAACCCCAACCTGATGATTAGCCGGGTTTTGTTAATGCAAAGATGGCGACTCACATTGAGCTTCACAACATCATTTCAGAAACCAACGGGCGACGTACATTCATATTTTACACAGTCTAAGATCCACTTCTTCTTTTCTCCATAAAACATGATTTGATATTGGAGCCAAAGCAGTAGCCATTGAGACCTTTAGTAGATTGGTTTAAAACGTATTTCTTTCTACATACTTACCGGCCCCTGTGTTGAATTTACAGGTTCTTTGAAGGTGGGTCTCCTGAGTAAAGGGAAAATGTGGTTGTTGGTACAGTGCTGGTGTGTACCTCAGCAACTGTAATGTTTTATTACAGAGGAATCCACTGATGTATAATACAGAGGTCAGCTGTTACGCTGATTTATAAGGCAGATGTCTCATTTCTGAGACAAGTTAGGTTACGGTTTCTTCTGTGTGGCGTGTGATCGGCTCTCCAGCTGCAATGTGTCTTCGGTTGCCCCACATTACTGTTGGCAGGGAAAGAAACAGAAGCAATCTTGTATTGGCTCTGAGTTGGTACATTGATCACTTAACCACAAAGACCAAGGCCAAAGCATGACTCAAAAAGCAGCATAGCTTCTCCTCTGGGCGCCCCTGACTGACAATGTAATATGTTACTGTTTCAAATCAACAATACAATCATGTTATTTCATTTAAAAGAAGACACACCCAGCCAAAAATAGAGAATAACTGTTTTGTTCTTCGGTTGTGTAATCTTGCAAACCAGATGGAGTTCTGTATAAATGACTCACCATTTCTTGTAAACATTTTCTGTTCTTTCTCCTGTTTGTGATTGACAGCTGCGGCCCTGTCCTCACCTGGAGCAGGACGTCCTGAGTGACTGTCTGTCCATGCAGCACCTCCACAGCTCCACCTCCTCGCAGCACCTCTACAACAAAGATGGCCGTTCTCCCGGACTGGGCCAAGACATCTTCACAGGTGCACACAGGAAGCTGCTCCGTAATCAAACACCTTGAATACATAACCACCCCCTTATGAAGGCATTAAGTAATCTAACACTTAGTCAGCAGCAACAACTCAGGTCTCTAGTGTCTCTCTGCGGTCCTTCCTTGGGTTTTTTCCCTCTTACTTCTTTATTGGCAAGACATTTACAACAATTAAATACTAACAGTAGTAAAGAAGTTGTATTATTTTCTCTCAATTGCTATGCCCTATTATAGAGATGAAGTACAATGTAACTCAGAGAGGTTTTGTATCTTAGTTTTTGTTCAAGCACTTTACATACATTTTTCAAAACCCTGTTGATTTCTGAGATTTCCCAAAACATGTCAGAAGTTTCTCCAACACATTTCACGTCTTTGCAACTGCTTACTTTTCCTCTGGTTGAAGTAAAGAAACACACAAGACTTTTCATGGGGAATATTTCTTAGTTGCAGTTAAGAAAGCTATCATTACTTTTGCTGCCAATTACTTAAATCCCTGGTAATATTGAGTTGGTCTATGTTAGCAATTGTAATGCTTTCTTTCTGTCATTTCAATCATTTATTGTTATAATGTAGATGCAGGCACTTAAAGGTGGGGTAGGTAAGTTTGAGAAACCGGCTCCAGATACACTTTTTGTTATATTCAATGGAATGCTCTTAACATCCCGATAGCAATGAATATCTGAAGTGCTTTGACAAAAAATCCATAAAAACATGTCATCAGTGGAAGCCGTAGCGCTGTAAAAAGCACGACCAATCATCTGAGCCGGCCCGGCTAAAATAACTGGATGGCCTACCTGCCTGTCAGCCTTCCATCTGTGCACAAACTTATCTCGTGCCCTCATTGGTCATGTGCGCGTTCGTGTGTGTTGGAGGAGGGGCTCTGTAAGGAAGTGGCATATTTGTTCCGGCTGTGTATTTTCAAATTCTAGCGCATTGGAGCTGGTTTCTCCAAAATGACATACCCCACCTTTAATACAAACTCTATTGTCTTGTAACATATTCAAATCGATACATTTTCAATATAAACTATGCTAAAATGTAAGCTAACTAGGGCATAAACACCTCTATCTAAGCTTTTTGGCTTGAATACATGTCATATAATACCGGCAGTAGCACAATCCTTGTCTCAAAATATCGATGGCCACGGGATTTTCTTCCAAACTAAAAACTAAGCCAGCAGGCGAGGTCTGAGCGCCAGATATCCCCACACCTGGCAAAGCAATCAGCGAGTCATTGGTGGTCATCAGCAGACATGTCAACATTCCTGCAGATGTATTATGGTAATTTTGTGCTCAGGCAGTAAAAACCATACTTACCGCACCTTTATTCAAACAAAAACACACTATAATTCATCTATAATTGCCTATACACATTTTATATCAACATTTTAGCTGTTGGACTCCCCTTGGTTATTTTAGTTCAGAAGTAACAACCTGGCACTTTTGTTTGCTTGGTTTGTAATTCATAACCATATAATGTTAACCTGTCATCCTGTCATGCAAAGGCTGCAAAAACCATTACAACCCACCACAAACGGAAACTTTTATTCGTCACATGTGGCCGCTTAAACATCCATTTTTCTAATTGATGAATTTGACCGTGACAACGTGTCAACACAACTTCGGAGTGGGAACAAGAGAGAGAGATAAATAGATTTTAACTATCTTAAAGACAAGACAAGACAGAGTCCCTCAGTTCACATCTGTCCTTGTTTTCTGCCTGTATCCCATCCAGTCTCTCCGTTGCTCTCTGTTATTATTGCTGGAACTCAACACTATGTTGACGACTGTGAACGCTCAACTTCTCCTTGAATGTCCACTGGACCTCTGCATCTTGGCTTTTTCCCCCTTTGCCTCCCTCTGTTTCTGAGTGGATGTTGCTTACTCCCTTGTTTAAAATGCTTTAAAGCCCCGAGGACTTTGCTCGTGCGTCGATGCCAAAGCGTTCAGGGATACGGTGTTATTCAAGGCCAGCAAAGACGTTGCAGGTTGGCATTCAGGATCTCCATTTTCATGAGTTCCCCCTTTGTTTCAGGGCCAATAGGATGCATGGAAGAGGTTGGGCAAGGTGGGCAGCCATCCCATCATTAACACTTGTGGAGCATAAAATGAGTCATGCTTCCAGTCAGAGTTAAACTTGTTTTCCTGTTATAAGTCTGCTCTTGTTCACATGGCTGCAGCAGGACTTACGAGAAGCCCCTCTCTGTTTTATGGAGCATAATTAGAGTTCACTGATTAACCAGAGGAAGGACTCATCAAAGTTTTAGTGCAGATGTTTACATGCTCCTGCTATTATGCTGAATGGCTGACATCCCTCTCCATATCCCTCTAACTCAGGACTTTCTTCCTGAGTTTGACTAAAAGCATTTCAGAATCCAACATCTTCAAAAACATAATCCTCTATAACCTGTAAAGAGTGCCATCACATCCTCTCACTCCTCTCCCACCAGAAGGAACCAGCGATGAAATTGAGGCAATCACAGCCATTATTTGTCGACTGTTTTGCCCGGTCTGATAGCAGATGTTGGGGCTAAAGGGGAAAACATTTAAGGACTGTGATTGATGATTTGGGGGTAATGAATCAAGCTTGTAACCATTTCAGAGTGCTGTCAGATCAGGCCCCAGCATGCTTCCACTCGAGAACAGCTGCGCCTGGAAACGGTAAAACCAGGAGCGCCGATCTTTTCCCCTCCTTTCATCTCCTCCTGTCTTCCCCTCTCGTCACTGGTTAACTGCCCCAACAGTCAGCGGGTGGATCCTGGGAAAGAAATCATATGTTAAACGGAGCGGAAGATGGCAAGAGTAGATTTATTGTGCTGGTGGAATAAGTGAAGATCCAGTGTAACTTCTCCCAACTTAAAGACTTGGATTCTGTATTTCACTGCGATTTGTCAAAGGTCTCTCTCTGGAGCAGCATTTTCCGATTAAACAAGAGGAAACTTTTTGTTGACAGATGTGTGAAAGTGCAGCTGCAAAAACTGCCAGACAAAAGCACAATGTGGTAACAAATTGTCACACTTTACAACAGCATATAAGTACGATGACTGACTGGAGCAAATGTGCTACAACGGCCCAACACTTCAAAAACCCATGCAAATGTGTTATCCCCAAACATCGAAAAGCGCTCCTGTCCCAGCTGTGAGCATCACTTTTTAGTGTCGCCGCTTCCGTTGTGTTTTGAGCTTCTTGCACCTTTTCTTTTGTGTTTGCAGCGTTTTGTTTATTAGTAAACAAGACGTTTCGTCAATATGGTGAATTTGTTTCTTCATTTGCATGTGTTTTGGCACGTTTGTGTTTTTTTTATTTGTCTCATTTTTTAACTTGCTCCGAATGTAAAGGTTTTGGGCTGTTAATATGCATTTGCACCTGTCCACCATACATACTGTAAGTCGAAATACTAGCTGCCCCCCAAATGAAAATATAAATACTTATTACTGGAAAATGTATCTTTTGGATTTTGGCTGTTGGTCAGACAAAACAAAACATTTTAATTCAGCACCTCTGGCTCAGGGAACTTTGGTAGAATTCTTCCCTAGGAACAAAAAGCTGTTACTACAAATATTATTAGTTGCAGCAGCCGTTGGTTTCCATTGTTTCTGAACAGGAAAAACGAATCTGTGTTTAATACGAGTCCACAGCTTGAAACAGTAGAAAAGTTGGCGACATGCAGCCAGCTTCAGTAGAAAATGATGCCCCCCACAGACCGCTGTCAATCAAATATTCATCAAATATCAGTCAGCAAATCCAACTCTTCTGTTAATTATTTTCTTAGTATTTATGTAAAAATAAAATGATACAGATACAGTGTAATGTACATTCAAACATACACACGCAGAAGTACTACAGATATATGGATAGTCATGTACTCGCACAACCATGAGGGCGTACAGTAACCCAATTTACCCTCTTTAAATACCCTACGGCTCAAAGTCACCGCTCAAACACATGTAACATTTTAGTTTATTATTGTGTCATAAGCACAAACAGCTGAAAGGACAAACAAGGCCAACCCCATGGCAGTACAATCAATGTACCCTAAATTACAAACAGGGCAAACACAGAACATTCAACATTGTGAAAACAAAGATTCCATTGCCATGAAATGTCTTTTAATTTGCTCAAAGCAAAGATGGAGAGCAGAGGCCTTGAGTTTATTTGACACATTTACTGAATTAGCTTTGTTTGTCTTTCAGGCCTGTACGCCGGCTCCAGCACCCCCCACCACAGCGCCTCAGTGGAGCTCCTGCCCCCCAACCCCTCCTCCGTCCCCTCCGCTGACCTCCCCTCCAGACAGCACCGCCTGGACCGGGACCTCGGCAGCCCCCACCACCTGTCCCCGCTGGCAGCCATGGACCCCAGAGACGGGTGAGTCTTCTGTCTGTGGACGTGTTACGTGTTGAATAAAAAATCAGTCATGTCACGTTAAGACAAATGAAAAAATGTACACTGCCCGGACATTTTGGAGTGAATAGTCTTAAAGGTCCCCTATTATACTGTTTTTCATCAACATATTATAGGTCTCAGATATATACAAACATGTCTCTGAAGTGTTTGGCTCCAAACACCAAACAGATCATTGCAGCATTACCCATAATCCCCTCTGTTTCAGCCCTGTTTCAAAAGTGCTGATTCTCTGTCTGTTACTTTAGATGAAAATAAGGAGCCCCTCCCCACGCCCCTCTGAGAGATATTTGGT
>NW_011366159.1:102874-112742 GCF_000735185.1 Notothenia coriiceps | reverse complement strand
CCGCTGAACCACATTAAAAAACAATGAACCACGGCACTCTGGAGAAAAGTATAAGGGTTGAGAAGTAGCAATTTAATTTAATCGTATGATTAAAAGCAACACGACCATCGACCCAACGCAGTCCCCCATTGTTTTTGTTGTGAGCGGCGTCTGGGAGAAAATCAGCGACGTAAACGGTACGTCATGATGCTGCAGCAGTCGGGCTTTGAGCGCTGGAAACACAAGTGGTGCTACAGAGAAGAACCAGTTAAGCACCAGAAAAGCACAAGAACGGTTCTGGAACTGGAACCGGTTTGGTGGAAAAGTAGTTCTGTACTTAGTTAAATGGGGGGTACTAAGTGCTGGGCACTAAGTGCTGGGCACTAAGTATGGCAAAGCACTTGGTGTGAAAGCGGCTAAAGTGTTTATTGGCGGTTTGCAAACCACTTAAGAGTACTGGAGTGTGAAACAAGAGCTATTGAGTCAGTGTTGTGGTGCTGTTGCTTTGGTCTGGATCTGTGAGCTAACCACGCCCCGTTCATTTGAATATTAGAAATGGAAATGTAATGTGGCATTATGAAATACAAGTCCCTTGAAATAAATAAATGTGGCATTATGAAATACAAGTCCCCTGAAATAAATAAATGTGGCATTATGAAATACAAGTCCCCTGAAATAAATAAATGTGTATTTAAATGTACATTTATATATATATTGATTGCCTTATTTATTTCAGAATGTATTTCATAACCTTATTTATTTATTTCATAGGCATATTTATATACATATATGTATTTAATTATGTATGTATTTATTTAATTTTGGCTTAAACGGAATTCCATAGGTTTCACTATAGCCGCTTTCACACCAAGTGCTTTGCCATACTTAGTGCCCAGCACTTAGTGCCCAGCACTTAGTACCCCCCATTTAAATAAGTACAGATCTACTTTTCCACCTAACCACTGTATGTCGCTTATGGCTCAGGGCCATCTACACCCCGAGAAGGATGTGTTCCAGGTGTCCCACAACAATAACTATCTCTGACCGAGTGTTGCCCGGTCATAAACTGGTAACCCAGACCTAAAACATGAACAGGTCAGGTAGGAACCAACGTTTCTCTTAGGCAAAGGGGCCAGAAAAATAACAATGTTAAAGTATTATAACACAATGATTAAAAGTTGAAGTTCTCCAGATGATAATGGATATTTTATATATTGTGTAGGTTAACACTTAATTTTTAAAGAGAATAACGAGTCAATATCTGACTGTGGCAACTAAAGCTTGACACTTATGCACTCGACCAAATTGTCTTCTAGGTTGAATATTAATAAATGTATCTGTGTGCATTGCAGCACAATACATAATTAGTTTTTTTTAAACACTAAACCTAATCTTGACCAAAATGCGTTTTTTTGCCTAAACCCACAGTAACCACCCCACAGGGATGTAAGGCCCTGCTCTAACAAATTCAGCACAATACATCATTAGTTGTTCATTAACATTCAACCAAAAACTGATCCTAACCTTAACAAAAGTACTTTTTTTGCCAAAACCCATGGTAACCACCCCACAGGGATGTAAACTCCAATTTATCAAAGCCCTGCTGTGACAAACTCAGCATCTTCCATGACCAACTGGTAAATCAAATTAGTAGAGTAGACAAAGATGTGTAGACCGTGTGAACATACTGTATACTGTATACTATACTGTATGTGCAATGCCTGCAGAGGCCCACATGCAGACACAAACAAATTGTACATGGTTGTGTTCTCCTCCACGATAATTTTACACTGCAAATAAGATGCGCTAAATTATCTGATGAAGACTTTTCCCCAATTGCCCTCTCTTTCTCTCCCTCTGTCTCTCTCTCGGCCCCCTTTCCCCATCCCCCCTCCCCCCTCTGTCTGTACAATATTAGGTTATGGTGGACCTCAGTAGCTCACAGTGTAGATCGATGTAGCTTCTGAGAATCTAGCTGGGCTTTAATGTGATATTCTGAGTGGACAGCTTTTCTTCAAATGCGCCTCTTAATCACATCACAGATAAATCTCATCTCTTGGTGTCCTCTGGTGTGTGTGTGTGTGTGTGTGTGTGTGTGTGTGTGTGTGTGTGTGTGTGTGTGTGTGTGTGTGTGTGTGTGTGTGTGTGTGTGTGTGTGTGTGTGTGTGTGTGTGTGTTCAAAACGTACCCAAGTGCCCTGTATTATGGGATAATCCGTGTTTCCTTGCAGGCAGGTGCACATCTGGGCTCGGAGTCAAAAGACAGGGCTTAGCCAGGTTATAGTAAGGGCACTGTGCTGTTCACAAGAACAACATCTCGTATTATCACCACGATATGATGCCAACATTCCCCCCTCCCCAAAAAAAGAAAAGCTGGCATGGAGTCACAAGTTACTTAGCAACAGAGATCAGGTCGACTCTGATTCAACTGTGGGTGAGCCGAGGGCAGAGAGAGACGAAGTGCATGAAACAGAGAGGGAGACATGTTTTTTAGAATTTACATGACGAAACTGAATTATTTTTCTAAATGGTATAAAATCCCCATTTATTTACCATATTTCCCACCTATAGCCAGTAGAGATATAACCCCCTGCAGCTATGTTTTTTTATTGAAAAAGAGTATAAATCTATATGAAATATATGTTTTTGCTTGCACACTTATTAATTGACGGGATAATCATTACAAATAATGATGACAGTTTAATACCGTAACTGACGCTATAGGATGAACAGTGGCAGAATAGAGGATTTTAGGTCTTTATTTAAACTGCCTTACAAAGTGTTTCAAAACCAAGTTGGCCAACTTTTAAGTAATTATTTTTTTTCTGTGTTTTGTCTCTTTCCACAGTCGTCCAGCACATTAAGAGACACAACATCGTGCTCAAAAGAGAGCTGGGAGAAGGAGCCTTTGGAAAAGTCTTCCTGGCTGAGTGTTACAACCTCTCACCTGACCAAGAGAAGATACTGGTGGCTGTCAAGGTAATCTGCTGGTCCTATTTTTACATTTGTATTCCTGAAAAATACACAAAAGCAGAGGAAAACAATCTGTGTAACTTTCTACGACTCTGGAAACTCTTCTGATAGATAACTAAGGCTGAGTCATTATTAAGGGCAAAAAAATAAACTAAAAATGAATATATGTATAGTCCCAGTGATAATGTAAATTGAAGTCTAAATGTTTCATTGACCAGCAAGGATTTGAACCCAGGCATGACACAGACATTGAGTAGCTGGGATAAGATTTACTGGGGGTTTTCGTGAATGTATTCTAGGTTTTCCAGGTCAATAACAAGAGTCCCACCACATTTGTTTTAATATACTTATTTCTATTGTTCTATTGCCTTTAAAATATAACACAGTACATGCAGTGTAACCACACACCTCCATCACTTAAGTGAGCAAAACACAGACACAGACACAGACGTAGTTATTACACATTTAAGTACCGATTGAAATGAAACACAATCCACTCCACATCACAAAGAAGGTATTTTATGAAGTCTAATTTCAGTACGAGATTTTTTGATGATGATGGATTAAATCCATAATGTGATTATTATAGCTGATTTTTTTTTTTTTCGGTTGTATTTTGTAAGGTGATCTGATATATATTTAAAACTACATATCTTATGTAACTGAAATGCATTCTTAAGACTCCTTCATTTTCTCCGTTATTGTTAGCAAGTCATTCCTTTCAGAAGGTTTTTTTAAGCAAAAGGTGGAGTTACACTCAAACCGTGGACTTCCGGGATCAAATAGAATAGTTTCCCAAAGTGCATCCTGCCATCACATCTATCCCTCCACGCATCTCTCCATCAAGGATGCTCTGCGGTGAAACAGGATCTGATTGGTGCAGATCCTCTCATTAACAATGCATGACTTGTGCGAGACCCTCTTCCATCTCCCTCTGTCCCCACTTCCTCTGTCTTACATTCCTCACCTCTAACTCCCACCTGTAGTACTTTTCTCTCTCCTCTGCAGTCCTTTATCCTCTTCTCGAATCCTCAAGCTTCTTTTCTGTAAACCGCCTGCTGGCCCGCTGATGTTTGCTGCCAGCTTAGCTTAGCTCAGTCTGAGCACCCTGTAAAATATGCACCTGAAAGTCCCAGGAAGCATGGCTCCTGTTGTTGAACAAGATGCTATGTGTTGCTGTAGTGCAAGTCAAATCTGGTAACACATTACATAATCAGCATTCAACGTACATTAAAGATAAAGCACATTTCTCAAACTGCCATAGGTTTAATTGCATGCAAATTAATCATTTAGTCATTAGAGTCACTTTATTGATTCAACTCCCTCAATTCATCGGATTTAGCTTTTCAATTACCTAATGTACCACCTGCTAATAGCACACTCTTCCTGCTCTTCTTGTCCTCGTCTTTTTGTCAACTGGTATGACTCACCATTTTTCCGTTTGTTTTTTCTTTCTCCTCCTCTTCCTCATTGTTGCTGCATCAACAAAGAAGAGATGTGATGAAAGCTGGTGGAAACAGATTTTTGAATAAATTATGGCATTAGCATTGACTACTTCTTGCCAATGCAAGTTCCTCTAAATCACTAAATAACCTAAAAGGGGATATTTCTTTGGAAAGTAAGGCAATTAAATTGACAGCTGATAAAAGTGAGTTATTTTTTAAGCGCCGCAAGCAACAAAAGCAAAATGACTCTCACAAAATGACTCTCATCTCCATTGTAGAGGATTGGAAACAAAAAATCTCAGAGGCAGATTTTCTCAAACCTTGGACAGCTAAAACCAATCATCGTGGTGTCTCGCTACAAACTGATACCTTCATTTTGGCAACATATTCTTCAATCGATTAATTAAATTAATATCATTTAGATTCCATTTCATTGTAATAGTTAGTGCAGTTGTTGTTACATGATGTACATAAAGGTTTGTCAGTGAATTTGTTCATCCTAACTGTCTGTTTCTGCACCGTTCAGCATAGAGATAGCATGTCTGGCTATTCAACATTATAGCAAGAACAGCCATTTTTAGTTTAGAGGTGTATGTTCCCTGTGAATATTCCCACTCCTCTCATAACAACATTGTTAACATGTACATACGGTACTTATGATGCACTCTTTCATGCATGCTACATCACAGAAACATGTACACCACATTAAATAACCTGCAATCACAAATAGACCCTAATGGTCCTGGTTTTAGAGTCGGCTATCAATCAGCCAGTCAGCTATAATACAGAAGCCAGTTTCACTGTAACTATATTTCATTCGCTGATGTGCCATCGATCACAGGCACACTAACACGTGCAGATGCATATAGATATATTCACGCACCTATACACGCTTGCATGCCATCAATCATAAGTACCTAACACTGTCAATAATGTTGCCTTCACATGTAAATGTGAGTCACTACATTCCCGGGCTCGTGGTTGTTGATTGCTTCTTATTTATCCGGGGACCTGAGTGTGCGCACACTGGATGACTAACAGTGCAGTATTATGGCTTTAAGCCTAGGAATATACGCAGCATGGAGCTCAGAGACTCAGAGCGTGATAGTTCACAGTTAGATGTTTTCTGGCTCAAAGAAAGTCTCTGAAATAAACTTGAATGTTGTTTGATAAATTGTTGTTATGGTGGTCATTTGATACACTTAACAGTTAAGTTAGCTGATTGATAACCTGTGATTGCCAGAAAAGACATTTTTCCTTTTTTCCAACATTTCTTTGTGCCAGCAAACAAAAATATATTATGCATGTGCAGTATGAGTTGCTTAGACTATATGTCAGATATGGATCATGTACAGCATTTTAGATCAACTGAAGTAATTTACTTCTTTTAGGGGGTTAACATTTGTAAAGGCATTAGTTAAAATACCCTGGCTTTGTCTTTTAAGCTTTTTCAATTCCTTGAATTGATCAAGAAGATTCCAATTGATAAGTTGACATCTTCTGTACAAAGAGCTTTCTTAATTGCTTGTTTACATACAGTATATATCTCTTTAAATAATACATATAAAATGCTAATCAAAGGATTATCTTAAAACCTGATAAACAAACATTTTTAATCAACTATTTGCTTTTTAAGAAAGCAAACAATTAATAGTCACATAAGCAGAAAGGTCTAACTTAGACAGGCGTTCACGTGAGAAGTAATGGGAGAAAACAACCAGCTTCCCAAACATGTCTAATATCACCTTTCAAACTGAGATTGGGGCATATGCTTCCATACAGTATCCATACTGTACTAATCCTCCATATAATCATCATGTAATATTACATTACAGCCTGTAATGTACAGGACCAAGCCTTTGTTTCACCATGATACACGATCAGTTTAATACGAGGGGGTGGAGTTTCAGTTCATCTCATTTTCTGGTATCTCAGCATTTCTGCTCAAAGGTCGCGGGTCGTTTCCTTCTTCTAGATCTTTCTTAGTGACTACTCTTCGTCCTTTAAACATATATTTGTAATCGAAGCTACTCTGCGATGTTAGTACGCAGACAAACACACACATGTACACAGATAAACACACACAGAAATGCACACAAAGAAGGTGGAAGGTGAACGTATATCCATGTCATATACTGTAGGAAGACAATCAATTATTCATGTAGGACAAGAGACATTTTCTATATTTTTCTTCTTTTGATATGAAATGAATACAGATCCCGTATCATTTTCATTTCCTGCAACTCTCTCTTTCACACACACTCGTTTTCTGTCTCTGTCACAGATGCTTGCTCCCTGACAGATTTCCTGATTCATGGAAAGGAAAAAGAGATTAGTTTTAAAGGGAACCAGGGAATAAAATTAATGTAAACAGTGTTGTGCTAAGTAATGGCTTGCACACATATACATTTTGTTTGTGCGCTGCCTTTGTATCAGTCCTTGGCTTGGTGCCAGTAATTTCACAGTGTGTCCCTGATTTGCTGTAACTCACTTTTACAAGGCAAGAGAGTCATTTCTTTATTTTCTAATGGAGATCAGCTACATACATTTGAGCAGGTTGGGTGCACTGTGAAAATGACTAATTGGCAATGGTTTACGTGGCATAACGTGTGAGTTTTACATTCGTCCATGTATTAAATGTCACTTCTGTGTGTCCGCAGACACTTAAAGAGGCCAGTGAAAATGCCAGGAAGGATTTCCACCGTGAGGCTGAGTTACTGACAAACCTTCAGCATGAACACATTGTCACTTTCTACGGAGTCTGCGTGGAGAGCGACCCCCTCATCATGGTGTTTGAGTACATGAAACATGGTGACCTCAACAAGTTCCTCAGGTATGGCACTTTTCTTCATTACATCAAACAGTCATCTAGATATCAGCAATTAGCATTAGTTCATGTAGGTCAGGAGGTCATAGTCGGCTGTACTAGAAGCTGATCATTGTTTATTATCAGTGTCACACCAATCTCGTCACTGCAAGCTTTGACTCCACCGCCTATTTAGTTTAGAGACTAAAACTTAATGGTAAAGGTGGATGTGCACTCAATCTTTACGCTGTCTTGTAGGCAGGTGCAAATGAGTATTGACCAAAGTCAAAATAGAGAAGTCCTGCACACTGTCACTTACTAATTAAGTAACACACTGTTTTGGTACCTAGAAGTTCATAGGGTGCAGTATTTCTCTCTTCTCTGGACTCTAGTAATTGTATTCAGTGTCTTGCTGTAGAACCACTCTTGTATACTAAAGGGGGGTTCTCTGCCTTGCACTGCCTTTTTTGGCTTAGTGTGCTGCAAACTAATCCAGGGACATATCTCAAGAGTGGAGCCATCTGCGAAATATAATTGCATTTCTTGGAGTACATAGTTAAATCTATGACAATAATGTTCCCGACTGAACTGCTGTCATGAAAACAGAGGCATCAATAGACAAAGATTGTAAAGTAGACGTTTCTTTTACTAGTTTAAAGAAAATCTGCTTCATTTTCTGAACACTCTCATAGAAGGGTTGATGTAGTATTTTATGTACAAAACTGTGCAGAAAACCAAAATGACTCCAACACACAATAACAAAGCTAACTTAAACAAATGTCACTTTTGCAGGGCTCACGGTCCGGATGCAGTTCTGATGTCCGAGGGCCAGAACACCAGACCTGTGGAGCTGACGCAGTCCCAGATGTTACACATCGCACAGCAGATCGCATCCGGCATGGTCTACCTGGCATCACAACACTTTGTGCACCGTGACTTGGCCACCAGGTTTATCACACTGTTTCTTCACTTTCTATACATACTGTGATTATTCAAATGGACTTAATGAATGGGCCTGTATACTGTACATGGCAATGTATTTAGACACCTAACATTACATTTAAAGGAATACTCAATGTTGAGAAAGTTAAAAAACACATGTTGAAAATGTTTGCAAATGTAATGATATAGAAATACTTTGACAGATGTAGTCTTTTGGACATAAATGTCATATACATTAATATAAATGCATAATCCAGTAAGGCCAAACAGCTAGGCAGGATTGATCGATAGTAAAGGATATTAAATATGCAATCATCCTTGCATCTTTGTATTTCCACTTTCAGAGAATGATTGAATGAGGCTTATGTAATTAAACCATACCATTGCAAACACATGTAAAACTCTTCCAATCAAAGATATACTGTTACTATTGAACATTATTGACTTTGATAATTACTATTTAACTTTTGTCGGATCTACTTATATATCGTAGAGGTTTAAAACCCTGCAGTGTGACCTAAGTAATATAAAAGATCATTATTTAAACTTTTTATTATGTGTTTGTTATCCATCAGGAATTGTTTGGTGGGAGAGAACCTGCTGGTAAAGATTGGAGACTTTGGCATGTCCAGAGATGTCTACAGTACGGACTACTACAGGGTAGGTGTATGTGTCGATATCTTTTCTGGCCCTTTTCTTAGCCTCTCCCCTTTCCCTGTTGCATGGGTCCCTCTCTGCTCCTCCCCTGCATGGGCATGTTGGAGTTAGAGTAAGAAGCTTTCTGTGGAGGGTAGTTAAAGTAAACATGCAGATAACAGTGATGTAACTGTATGTAATTACATAGGAGGGGAGGGCGGGTATGTAGCATGCTTTGTTAGCTCATACTGTGTGTAGAATAAGGGATGTTAGCGTTGAAAACCACTGTTTGTATTTCTTATACTGAAAGCTTATTTACACAAAATGTTGAAAGTTGTTTTCAAATAAATGTATTAATCTTTCTTAATCAAGCAGGTGTTCGTTTGAAATGTAGGAATCAGCTTTTCACCGGAGACTTGCCAAGAAGAAAAGCACCAATACATTCAAATATACTACTCTAATAAAACATGTAATAATATTAAAAAGGGTAATAAAGATAAAACCTCAGAAACTCCCCAAAGACAGCATATTGATAACATGTAATGTTTTTTGAAGGTGGAGATAAATGAAATGGTAATTCAATTCAATGTTTTTTGAAATAGTATGTACAGAAAATATTACAGAAAATAAATTACACTTATTATACTAACTATCTCTTAAGATTTTCACCAACAATACCAATGTTTGTAGCTTATTCTCTTCACTTTTAATTTGTGACAGTGAAATTAGCACCCCAAAATCTCTTTTAAGAAAAAAATGAAAACCGCACAATTTTCCTAAATGTTACAGTATAGCCTACCATGAAACTAAGCATCATCTTAAAACTGATATAATTATGTAATTAGCAAAGACATTATATCCAGATTGCTAAACAATATTCTGACATAAAACAAAGCCTATAATAATATATTATAATTGTATAATACACATGTGTTTCCTATTTGTTATGATTAGAAAGAGACATATAGGATATATTGCTACTTGCATATGTTGTGCATTGCATCAGCTTAAAGATGTAGAAAAATAGATTAGGGTCTTTCTCTTTGGTTTTCTTTTGTATTTCTCAGTATGACGCCACACATCAACCC
>NW_011366159.1:96079-102845 GCF_000735185.1 Notothenia coriiceps | reverse complement strand
AGGTGTGTGTGTGTGTGTGTGTGTGTGTGTGTGTGTGTGTGTGTGTGCGTGTGTGTGTGTGTGGGGGGGGGTTTAGGGATTTATTCCTTTCCTCCCCTAAACTGATTTCATGCCCAAATGTGTAGGATGAAAGAAAATCCAATGGCTCCTTGGGTTTAATGTTCAGATTGACTGTTTTACGCTGCTGACACACACTGTAGAAAAACACTGGCAACAAAGCAGAGCTAAACAATCTCTGCAGAGTAATTTAGATGGTGTGCATTTCTTTACAACCTGTCTGGGCCCCATGCACTACAGACAAACAGCATCTTAATGGAGCACCTGGAAGCAGTGGAGAAGTTAATGTCTCTTTGTCGTGAATGTTATGTCAATTCTATGATTGTTATTATTATCATCATTATTATGGACCATTTATCTATAATAATAAAAAAAAAATCCCATATACAGTATGACCTGCTTTCACTTGCATTAAGGCATAAAAGATGGTTCAAATGTAGCAACAGTGATACACAACCAGCTTATTTGGTAGCCCTATAAGTCTCTTAAAATCAATGTTTAAAAAATTAACATTTTGTTGCCATACAATTGTTAAAAACAACATTTTTGAGCAAGTTATTCTTTTTATTTGACAATTAAAGTTGTTATATGGATCTTTTCTGCCTTGAAAACGTTACAATATCTTATTCCAAAACCTATAGACATCTGTAATTATAGATCGCCTGTAATTATGCACATTTGTCAGCGTTGTGGTTTGTTTGTCATTAATGTGCTTTTCAAGACTAGACTAGAATCACTTTTGATCTTGGCCATTGAAACTAGATTAGTTGTGCAATTGCAATATGTCAACCAATTTACCGTTTCTTGGACGGGCCAGCGGAACAAGCTCTTTTTCCAGAAAACTAAAATAAAACACACACATACACACACACACACATACACACGAGTTCTTGGAAAGAGTTTTTGTTTCCATAGCAACACGGAGGGCAATTAAGGTAGGTTCCTGTGTAGCAACGGGTGGGCGGAGTTAGTAAGCTCCTCCCCTCTACATCCCATAATGCTTTCTTTTTTAACCGGCCCAGTTGCCATGGATACCACAGCCTCCAGGAGGTCACTACAGAGTGCCTGCAGCCCTCCTCTGTTTTATTTATCCTCTTTTTTTTAGGCTTTCCTGGAACACTCAGGCAGGTCTAAAGCTGGATTGATGCATATTTATAAGACAGACAGGCGGGCTTAGAGACGGAGAGGAAGGTGAGAACGAGGGATAGAGGAAAGGAGACAAAGACTGACGACGAAGCTACTGACAGCTGAGAGGAAATTAAAGAGCTGATGACAGAGTGATGCTCCGTCTATACTTCGGTGATAGTCTACGAAAGGGATTTTCTTCATATTTAATCGCAATGAGAAGAAATGTGAGGCTTTCCCTTTCCTGCTTCTGCATTTGTTTTTATACCTCTGTTTTCTCTTTCAATCCAGTCTCGTGAGAGTTTAAAGACTGCCCCACAGAAATACACACAAACACACACAGTTCAGAAACACAAAGGAAATATAGTCCTGCGGTTCAAGAGCCCAGTATTAATATTTCAAAGCATCAGGGGAAATGATCAGCCACGATAAATAAAACAAAACGACAAATGTATGTGAGAAGGTTCAGACACATTACATACATACATTAGTTAATAAATAATGTCAGAAATCTATAAAATAGAATAAACAATCACTGTGTGCGATATATTTAGTGCACTACATTTAATGTTTGTCATTTTATGTGAAATCAGAGTTTTAATAAATGGTCTTTACGGCGCCCTCAAAAACTCTCAACATAAAACACAAAAAAGTGTCAGTAAAAGGTTATAGCTGTCGCACACTTAAACTACACCTGTCAGTGATAAACCTAAATGATAATTAAATCTCAGTTACAGCTATTGGTACTTTCAAACAAGTGAATTACAAAATCAGGTTGCACAATTAAAAAGTAAGACAATCAAAGCTAGTAAAATAACGACAACATTTTGGGAACAGAAAAATGTGAGTTAGACAGATATTATATTTGTATTCGAGAACTTAGTCATATCATAAATCTGACTAAGGGTATTCTAGGAAGAGGAAATGTTGTATTATAAACAGTTTTATAAACAGTGTTGTATAGTTTGCTAAAGTAAATGTAGAATATTGTAAAGTCGTTTGTATTTTTATTGTAGTCTGTGTCATTATTCTTACATCGTAATCCCTGTACTGGTTTGGCAACGCTGTACTTCATTATGTCCTGCCAATAAAGAACAATGGAGAGACAGAAAGTGAAATGCAAATAAGAAACAGAAAAAAAGCAGCAGCAAGACACGGCAGTACAGGGAGAGAAGCGAGCGCCGGGTGATGGAGAGTAAGAGCTGCAGAGATGGAGGCAGATATGTTTCCCCAGACGTACCAGTGAACCTGATGGCCATCTATGTGACCGTGCACATTTTATTACTCCATTAAATAACCCACTGACTAACAAAGAAACAGGCCAAGTGTGGGTACCAGGCCATTAATAACAGGCATAAACCTCAGAATAATGGATTGGGCTATCTGTGTGGAGCAATGGAGTGCAGATGGGTCTGTAGATTCATGTTCGGAGGAGAAGTGAGGCACAATATATGGAGGACCCAGGGTCAGGTTTTATGCACTTTAACTTTGGGCAGGTTAGGGTTAAAAGTTCAAACAGTGGCAAAACCTCAGTTCAGATTAGAGTTGAATGACATTAACAAATGTCTCTAGCTGTTGATTGATGCTGAAACTCACAGACTCACTCATGTCTTACTCATTATTGCAATTGCAAAAATGGTCTGCCTGTCCCAAACTGGCTCACACATTGTATAGCAAGCAATTGACTATTCAACCACTTTAACCACCTTTTTTTTCAGTTGATGATTAGTGTTTTTCTTGTCAGCTAAAAGGAGAATAAACTCTGGGGGAACCCATCAGGAATGAGGTGTGCTGCAGTCACGGAGATGATGCAATCTGCTGGGCCATACCATCAAACCTCGCTCTCTGCCTCAGGGTGCAGTTTTGAAGAGTGAAATGTTTGCAGTGCTACTTTAAAATGTATTGAAATTCCTAAGTGAACCCTGTGAGAAATGTGAAAAAGCTCCGTGACCATGCATTCGAAATGCATGATGTAGCAGAATAGTTGAGAAAAGAATAAAAAAGTGAATGGAAAAAGCTTGCCAAATCTTAAATGTTTCTTAGTTTGCTGCTTACTATACTGACTTTATTTTCTCTTTCTCTGTTTGTGTGTGTGTGTGTGTGTGTGTGTGTGTGTGTGTGTGTGTGTGTGTGTGTGTGTGTTGTGTTCAAAGGTCGGAGGTCACACCATGCTGCCGATTCGTTGGATGCCCCCTGAAAGCATCATGTACAGAAAGTTCACCACGGAGAGTGATGTGTGGAGTTTGGGAGTGGTTCTCTGGGAGATCTTCACGTATGGAAAACAGCCCTGGTACCAGCTCTCCAATAATGAGGTACATATTATTTTACGTCACAGTGGTGTAATGTGTTATCTGAATCAAAGTACCAAGCAACATAACTTTATGTAAATGTTATCTCAGAGAGCCCTTCACCTTAATAAGTGATGGTGAACAAGATGTTGCTGCCCCGAGATATGAGGAAACAGACCTTGAGTTAAAAACAAGTCTAAATATTTGATCAATTTCGTGTTCAAGTTCCTCACACCGTAGTGAATCTTTTGGCCTTACCCCTCTCACTATATAAAGCTGAAGCAAATCATTTCATTGTGTCTTGAATACATTTTGAGGAAACACAAAGCTGGCGGGCTGGAGCAAGCTGCTGCACTAAAAGCTTTCCTTGGCTCACAGTGTAGCGAGAGTAAAGGTGCTTTTGTTGTTCGGTTGGTGTATGGCAGGTGTGTCTTCAGTTTGAGGAGACTTTTTTCCAACCCTTTTTTCTAAAGGGCTTGCAAAATGTATAATATTTGTTGTCATGGATCCACAGATTTCCTTATCTGGTCACACTGATAAAAGAAAATACCCTTTTCTAATGGTTCAGGATTCAAACTCTTTCATAATTGTGTAATTTTAGTCAATTATGTACATGCTTTGTACTGCATATCACTCAGGCTTTTCTTTTGTAAATTTACAAACTAAAATAGTAAGAAGTGTACATTTCCTACTATATCTAGAGTTTTTTAATTGTAGTGTGAGTGTGGCGACCATACATGGATTCATAGAAGATGGAATAGTTCACTTGCTTTAAACATCAAATAAGAGCTGGAACAAGCTCATAGACAAATACAGTTTGATATTGCCAGACAGTGAATATTTTACCTAGTTTCACAACTATAAAAAAGTGAATATTAAAAGGGTTAGACTGTCTAATAAACAAATAACTAAAAATGTCCTTGGAAAATGTGTTCAGGAAGAAGAGTCGTTTTGATTGGAATAACAAACATTTAACAAGTTAACATTTTAATAAATAGAGAAGTAATCAATGGGCTGTTTTAATCTGAATTATTTATAACTGTTACAAATCAGCCCTTTAAAATGTTCAGGGTCTCAACCCGGTTTCCGGAAAACAAAGCTGTGTAGAAGCCCTTCAACCCTTCACCTCGACCCTGTGGTGTCCTCAACTCTGGTTACAGCTTTTTGACCTTGTCAGCATCTTCTTTTCTCCTGATTCACTCTGGTTACATGCACAATTAACCTTAAGCCCCCTTTCACGGTCTCTTCTTTTCCCGTTAACATCTATTACATCTCCCTCAAATTGCAGTTCACTCACCTCCTGACCCAAATCTGATCAAATATCTTAAGTAGGAAATAGATTTTTTTTCAAAATGAGATATTAATTATGGGTTTTCTGTCACTAGCTGATAACAATCACAAAAAATGAGGAGGAGTAGGATTTGGGAAATTATGATACCAATCTGAATTCTTAATAATGTAGAGATCTTATATGATAATCTCCAGGTATTACAATTATTTAATTGGATGTATCACAATTTGGAAGACACAACTGGTTTTTTGAGCTTGCAGTAATATCCATAAATTGGTATTCATTCCGCACACGCAACAGAGTGTATTTAAGGTTTGAGGCACTGATTAAAAGCCGTAATTATAGTTCAGTATAGATATTTTACTAACCGCTCCCAGAGAATGATATATACACACTCTTTGTACCAGAGCTCTCCCCTATATAGTATGTTGTGTTTCCAAACATCTCCACTCCAGGATCTACAAATCCTCATCCTGCAGTAGAGTTAAAACTTAAATCTGTAGATGTTTCAAATAATACACAAGTCTTGGAGTGTGTTAAAACAGACCATTTTCCCTGACTCTTCTGTGGAGAAATTGGATTCGATTTGTGTGGTCTACTGCTCTAGTGTTGCCTAACTTCGTCACTGCAGTCAATTTATTCACAGTGACATTTTCACTGTATGCCACTGCAGTGAGGTGGAACAACCTCACCAAGCTGATGCTCCATCATCTTCAACGTGCAAAGAGTAACCACTCTCAGCTTAGATCTTTGAGGATGTTCCTGTTTTTAAATCCTCACTGAGACACACTTCTTCTCTAAGTCAGAGCTGATTACGACACCTGACATTTCCCTGTGTTTTGTTTTTTATATTTCTGTTGTAAATTATTCTCTTTTCTTGTTATTGTAGTAAAGTGTTTTTATTACATGTACAGCACTTTGGCTCGACCAAAAATCGTTTTGAAATAATGTGCTCTATAAATAAAACTTGATTTGATTGGATTTGATTTGATGCATTTCTTGTTTTGTAATAGAAGAATTCCACCGAGGTTAAACTTGATGTCTGTCTTTCTCTGCTCCTCTGCAGGTGATCGAGTGTATAACCCAGGGCAGGGTGCTGCAGCGCCCCAGGACCTGTCTGAAGGAAGTGTACGACCTGATGCTGGGCTGCTGGCAGAGAGAGCCGCACATGAGACTCAACATCAAAGAAATCCACTGTCTGCTCCTCAATCTGGCCAAAGCTTCACCTGTATACCTGGATATACTTGGCTGAACCCAGGAGGAGAGAGGATGTGTGTGTGTGTGTGTGTGTGTATGTGTACTTAAGCGTATATGTGTATTTGAGGTTGCATGCATGTGTGTGTGTGTGTGTGTGTGTGTGTGTGTGTGTGTGTGTGTGTGTGTGTGTGTGTGTGTGTGTGTGTGTGTGTGTGTGTGTGTTTGTGTGTGTGTGTGTCTGTGTGTGTGTGTGGTGGTGTGTGTTGTTGTGTGTGTTGTTGTGGTGGTGTGTGTGTGTGTGCCTGTGTGTGTGTGACTGTTTGGCATGGTGCGGCGAGTGTGTGTGTGTGACTTTTGCTGTTGTGGGGGGGTGTGGACTGACTGTGTGTGTGTGACTGTTTGTGTGTGTGGGAGGGGTGTGTGTGTGTGTGTGTGACTGTGTGTGTGGGGGGGGGTGCTGGCGGGAGAGCGATGCCGAGAGTGCGGGGGCCGCGGTGAGAGAGAGAGCGAGGACAGTGGCGATCAGTTTTACTCTTTTATTTTGGGAACTTGTGTTTTCCGAATTGAGAAGAGGCGGGAGAGAGGCCTATTGCGGAGGGTAGGGGCATGTATGTTACAGGTTCTCAAGAGAGAGAGAGACGAAGGGAGGCGAGAGGGGAGGGAGCTCAAACTCGTCGGAGGAGAGAGTTCTCTCTGAAAGCAGGAGCTCAAAATCTCTCTCAGTTACCAAAGGTTCCTGCTTCTTCACAGAGTCTCTCCAGCACAGGTTAGCTGCTGAGTGTTACGCAATGCTAATGTAAACACCAAC
>NW_011366159.1:46995-96034 GCF_000735185.1 Notothenia coriiceps | reverse complement strand
AATATGGTGTTCCACTCAAGGAAAAATGAAGGACGAAGAAGTGTGTGTACGAGAGGTCATGTCCAATCGAGACTCACAATCGGTAACGATTACATTTGTGGCTGGTATAATGCAGGGTTTTGTCAGCCCGTTAACAAAGACTATCGTTGCAAAGACTAACCGGGCACCCAGGTGTAAAGTCTATAATGCAGTATAGCCTGCGTTTAGACCTAGTCGAGGCAACATCGGGGCAAAAATCTCTAAACCCATGCCTCCTTTTCTCTCTCCCCAAAATAAAAGACTGCGACGCACTCAGGGGCTGTGTGGCCCCCTGTGTAAATACATATTTTCTGTAGTTTTCACGTAAAACGTACTATCCAAGGGAAAATTTCTTCGAGGGTCCGAGAGAAAGAGGAGCAGAAGGAGTGCCACAAAGGAGGAGAGGAGAGAAGTCCGACGTCCTGAACAAGGTCGTCCTCTTTCCGTCCTTCGCAGAGAAGGCAGGGGGGCTCGGGGCCGTCTGTGTCTGTCCTGTGAGAATATAACATATAACGGCAAGAAAGCCTTTGAGCTCCAACTGTTTCAGAGATAATCCTTGATAATCCATGATATGGTGTTTCATCACGGCAGTATTTAGTTTAGACAGAGCTGCCGGGTCCCGCATGAGCTCCGCCCCCTCCTTTTTGTTTTATCGATTTTTTTTTTTTAAAGCTTTATATCCCAAAATCAGCACTTTTGAAACAGGAAGTGAAATAGAGGGATATGAGGCATGGCTAGAAATCTGTTTGGTGTTTTGAGCAAAACACTTCATAGACATGTTTTTTATATCTTTGTATATATCTGAGACCTATGCTATTGCCTACACGTAGCATGATAGGTGACCTTTAATATATAAAAAACACAGATTAAATGTAGGACGACTCTATGGCAGTTTCTCATTCTTTGGTACTTTTTGTCATTTCCTTTTCCTCATAAGTTTGATTTTGTTTGACTTTCCACCAAATAAATAATATCTGATAAAACATATCAAAAGGAGTCATTACATTGGAAGACGTTTGGGGAAATGTTCTGTCATAAACGATAAATCAAGAGAATCATTCGAAGATTAATCAACAAAAATAATATCAGCATGTAAACAACTAAAAACCAGAGTTGTGCGGTTTTAATAATACTGGTCAAAGTTCATTATTAAATGAAGCTCAGTGCAAGTTCTTCCAGGAAGACTGGGATACATTCACTCCGCAGCTGCTTATACTCAGCTCATCACTGGCTTCCTGTTAACCTATTACATTCACCTCAATCTCCAGCAGCCAATCACCGAGCTGCAGCCAAACTTTAAAATGGTTCTCCTCTCTCCTGCAGTCAGCTGTGATTCCAGGTGTTCATGCTGCCGCCCGCCTCCTCCCCATCCACCTCCTTTCATCATACCCAGAGCCAGGAGAGCTAATCCAAAGACCTCATCACCTCCCCTCATCATCCCACCTCCTCATCAAATCCAGATCTTCAGCATCATCACCAGTGTCTAGACCCCGGGGGGTTCCCTATATGCTCGCGGCTGCATTTCCCCCTTTAGATATAAGATTTCAGCATCGGGGTCTAATCGCCAAAGACTTAACATTTATCATGTGTCAATAAATGTTCTTTAAACAAAATGAAGTCTCTCCTGATTGAACGGCCGTTTTCTGTGTGTTTGACATGTAGGAATGAACATTTGACTTTTTAGGATTCAAGATTCAGATTTGATTGTCATGTGTGCATAGCTACAGTGTAGTTATGACAATACAAATCTTAGGTCACAGGCTCCTCCAACAGTGCAACACAATAAAACAGATACTAGTGCAAGTAAATAAAATAGAATATAATAGAAATAGTGCAGAATAGTCTATATACAAGTAATTGGATTTTTGATATATATAAGTTGCAAACAGATGAATGTTATGGATGTTGTTTCAAAAGTTCAGGTGTTTAAAAGTCTTATGGCCTGTGGGGTGAAACTGTCTCTGAGTCTGGTGGTTTCAGACCCAATCTTATCCATAAGTAAATAATATCCAATACAACATATGACAAGGAGTGTTCGGTGAGTCTGACCTGCCGTTCCAGGACTGCAGCATCTCACACAGACTCTGCTTCTTCATCACCAGAGACTCCAGCACCGCCTGCACCTGCTGAGGAGAATCCACCCCGCAGGCCTGCAGTCGAGCCTGGAGCTTCTCCATGCAGCTGCGCAGCTCCGCCTCCTCCATCTACACACACACACACACACACACACACACACACACACACACACACACACACACACACACACACACACACACACACACACACACACACACACACACACACACACACACACACACACACACACACACACAGGGAAAGACACTCAAAACGGGACGAGAAGGAAATTGAATTGTGCATGTTCTATTATTTGAGCGGTGCAGTGCTTTAGCCAGGCCCCGTCCACTGTAATGGTGTAATGTATATTTCATTACAGCCTAATGGGCTCCATTAGCACAGTCTCCTCACAGACATTCAAGACTTATTGTTTTATGGCTGAGAAGAAGGGATGGAGAGGTGAAAGAGAAGAAAACAGGGAAGGAAGAGAAAGAGGGGAGGAGTGGAGATGGGAAATAAGAGGAGGAGAGGTAATAATGCATACTGGGAAAGAATTGGAGAGAGTTCAGAGCGGAAGCAATGGAGTAGAAAGGAGAAGGCAATGGGAGGGAAAAGGTTTGAATGGGTCATGATGAGAAAGATCAAGGAGGAAGAGAAGATAGTGGAGTGAGAAAGGAGTGAGAGGAGGTGTGAATGTCCTCAGGGAGAAAGTGAAAGTGATCATCCATCATTACTGTAGCCTGCAGATGTTCGTAAAGCCACAACTTCACGCTCCCATCACATTCCGCTGGCCACAACCACACAAACACACTTTACTGGCAGCCCACCAACAGCTTACAGTGAAAATGAACTCAATAATGCACCGCACATCCCGATTATGGAGAACCACTTCACTTGCTTACAGTACTGTAAGTGGTTCTCCTGCTAATAGTAGTGAGCTTACTCTGTATACAACATGCAACCACATGCATGCAAGGAAAGACATTTATTGTTTCTTTTTGCATTTTACTGGGGCATATTTGACTCTTTGCGGACATATTTAGAAGTCATGATCACTGCGGTTTCACTGAAAGCTTTTGGGATTTGCTGTAAAACATCAATCGGGAATTATAAGTCTTATTTGTTTATTAACAACAGCACTTGATGGTATTGATGTTTGTGAACTTGAAATTGTTGATTGATTTATAAATTAAGAAGCATTTTGTACATTTCTTTCTATATCTAAGGTTGCCTTTTGCAACAACCAACTGAACTGGTTTAATTAATTATGTTTTAGCTAATGTGTAAGATAATCTTGATTGTTTATGTATTTTTATGTCGGGCTCCCTCTAAACATCTGTGTCCTCGTGTACGCCGTACACTACAGCAGGGATGGATATTCCCCCAGTCTGCCACTTTTGTAGATTTAGTTTGACACATTGCAAAATTATTGTCACCTGTCGGAGCATGAGTGCCAGGGGCAGCGTTGACAAGGCCAGCTAACAAGGTCCTCAAAATCCATCCCTGCTGTAAAGTCGTAGTGGAGTTTGCACTGAGTGAGCACACTAAAAAAACACACACACACACACACAGTTTCTCTGCGCAATAACAGAAGGCAGGGTGTGTGAGAAACAAACGATGCCTCCGATGTCAAGAGAGACAAGACGTGGAAGCAACATCTCAGCTGGCTGCACTGTGTGTGTGCCGACCTGCTGGGTTTCCTTTCTTTTTGTAATAATGAACTGTGTCATGTTGGACAGTGGTGATATTTTTGACAATTATAGAAAGAGGCTGTGTGAGAGGGATGTTTGTTACCATACAGACTAGTCAGCACAAATGTAACTCCGGCTGAAGATGGTGCCTCTGATCAAAGTAATTGGTGAAATTGAGACAGAATAAAAAAAGGAGGAAAAACAACAACTGCTGTATGAAAGGACACCTCAGAAAAGGAGGGACTGACAATCACAGACTTCTCTCTCTGGCTCTTCTTCAAGTGACCTACTGTATTCCTACTACTACTGTACTCTATGCTGCCTATAGCCTACTGTACGTGATAGTCTTAAACTTTGGTCTCTAGAACTGCTAATTTTTCTTTGTTTTTGTAATATGAAATAACAGTGAGAGGAATGAACAAAAAATACACGTACAAATGTGAATAAGCTGCTGAAAGAATTAAGCGTCGCTCACTACTGTGTCCAAGACTGTGTCAGTATTTAGATTGTGTTGTTTTTATGTCTAGGAAGTGGAGGGCAGAGAGATACGTGGGACTCAAAAATAAACAAAATGACATCCAACCGCCCCCGGAATGAAGATTGTTTGCTCTTTCTCGCGGTTGTGTGTGACTGTCTGTGAGTGATTGTTGGCGGGGTGAGCCAGGAGGGGTCCGAGGGCCTGGCTCAGACTCCAGCCAGATCCTAGTTCAAATGCAATGAGATTCAAGGGAGGAATCAAGAATTGATTTGTCGTCGCTGTTCACCAATTCATGATAAATGACTCCACCCGGTCGAGTAGGACTGAGGTTGGCATTATGGCAGCTAAGATTTATGGAAGCGCTCAATTGCTTTATTTATGACTTAAAATTCTACCTTCTTCTCTACACTGCTCACTAAAGCCTGGGTTTCACAGAAGTATATCAGTAATATTAATGTTTGCTTTCGCCTCACTACAACATAAGTATCGTGCTGAGTTTGGGCTAAACAGTAATGTGACTCAGCTCACAGACTTCTCATACAGATACACATCACAACTTTGAGAGTGTTATGATCCGTATCACATTTAATCCCCTTTCTCCGTCACCACCCTCACATCACAGTCTGAGCTACAGTAATAGAGCTGAAATATCGGAAAGGTCATCTTTTAGATTACCTTTGTGCTCGGATGCTTCTGGAGACACTACGCCCTAAACAATGTAATACCACAAAAAACTGCTTAACTGCTGCAAAAAAGAAAAATTCAACTGTGATTTCATTATTTTTGGATCTGTGCTATTTGTCTGTGTTTAGAGGGTTTCGCGAACTGGTAGAAGAAAAAGGAGGGATTTGAATGTTTTGTGGATGTTTGGATTGTAAGAAGTTAAAATACGACAGACGGTAAAACACTGTAACGTTTCTGTATGGAAGGGATGTTGAAATGTTACCTCTGTCTATACTGAAGAATGCTCCTCAATGCTCCATCTGTATTTCAAAACAAACAAGGTCATTCAAAGCTATAGATATTCTGATTGATGCAGCTAATGTCTGTCTTTGCAAGCAGGTTGTTTGTGTTTATGAGGCAAACATTTAGATGTCACACACACTCACACACAGAGAAACACCCACCGGTGGAGCTTGTACAATCATACAGTTGCGTGGTGGAAATGATCACAGTGAGTCATGATGGTAATGATATGATTTTTCTCTGAACGTGGACCAGTCTGTCATGATACAATAATTAATAAAAAGTGTTATGTCACATAAAATATCCTGATAGTGTCTATTTGAAAGGGAGAGAGACACACACACTCAGCAGAAAGGGAAGGTGAGAGTGAAACAGAAAAAGAAAATGCTAAATTGAATTGAGTTGGAGTGTTTGAGTGATGCCGCATCTCCCCCATTCTATTAATCCCAACCCGGTGTCTTTCAAGAAAGAAAAATAGCACTTGCTTGGTTCGCAGATTAGCAGCAGGCTGAGGGCTTTTGCAGGGAATTGTAAGAGCAAATTGGACAAGAGAGTACGACTAAATCCCTGATGCAATTAAGCAACAGTTGAATTATTATGTTCCTTTTACACTGAGCTCTGTCTACAATTTATCTTTGAATAAAAACAGCATTGGAAAGGAAATGAGAAATGCACAAGGCGGCACAAAATTCACCTTTGAGTTAGAGAGAGAGAGTGGGTGTATGTAAGTGTGTGTGGATTTAGTGGGTGAGAAAGTAACTTGACTCAGCATACTGTGTGTGTGTGTGTGTGTGTGTGTGTGTGTGTGTGTGTGTGTGTGTGTGTGTGTGTGTGTGTGTGTGTGTGTGTGTGTGTGTGTGTGTGTGTGTGTGTGTGTGTGTGTGGTAGTAGTGCTCTCAGTGCTGTACAGTGGAGAATCCCTGTACTAAGCACTTCAACCTCATAAATAACACTTTTAATCAACCGTCTCACACACACAGACACACACACACACACACACACACACACACACACACACACACACACACACACACAGTAGTAAGGATGAGAGAAGTTGTAAAAGTGTATCTACTGTGTCGACAAACCTAAAAGAAGTGGCACAAAAAGAACAACGTGTAACTAAAATGTCCAGAGTTTTAATCCAGATAAACATCTTTGTCACAACACCTCCCCTGCTTTCTGCCTGAAGATGGTATTACTAAACCCTCAATTAATAAATGCTTAACCTCAATAAGTAAGGTCTAAAACGCTTCATTGAGAAAAAAAAAAAAAGGTACTGTAGGCGAGCTCAGAGAACTCAACAAGCATACAAGTATTTCCCTTTGGCAATTTTAATTACTTAAAGCAAATTAGTTTTAAGATAGTATTAAGTAATACTAATTAGCTTTTTGGCAGATTGTTTTGGCAGCCTGTAAAAGCTGAGGTTTGGTTTTCTCTGTGTTACGGCTTGACCCACAGATCCTTAAAGACACGTTTTTAAGAATATAGAAATGTTCTGTTTTACTGAAAAGTTGGAGCTTTTTGTAAAATAATTGTCCATCTTCTCCCTCATCAACATTCTGAATCTATAAATATGCTAAACAATTATTATTTTAAAATGTGCAGAACACATAATGTCTTAAAAGCCTAACCAGGGACACAGTCTGCAGAACAGCTATGGCTAGAAGTCCTGTATACTCTATTAATCTATTTGACAGGGACAATACATGTAGGCATTGTTATATTTGAAAGGTTTTCATAATAGACTTGTATATGTTGCATATTGAAAAGGCTTCAAACTAGGATTTAGAAAAAATATTTTCCATCTTAAACTAATTTTTTGATTATCTGTGTGAGTAGACAGTTTTTCATTTCAGGCGATTATTGTTAAAAACACATTCCTAAGCTCAGATATCCAAGTTAAGTAATATTGAAACAATTATTTAAAAGATATTTTTGTGGAGGGCTTTAAGCTCCCATCTGAAACCTTACTCTCCAGTCTGCAACAGCAAGTCATGACAGTGTGCATATCCTCAAAAACACATCATTGTCATATCAGCCTCTATTAAGCCATTATTACCCTGTTCCCTTCATTTTCTTCCTGACATTTCTTAATTGCATCCGTCTGAAAGTAAAATACATTTGGGAAGCACCTAATCATTAAACTGTCTGAAGTTTTCACAAACTAACATGTAAATTAAAAATGTGAGGGACATTGAATAACCTCATTACAAGAAATAAAGAAGAAGCTGGAGCTTCTCGGACAGGGGTCTCACCTTCAGGATGGTCAGGCATGCCTATAGGTAAACAAAGTATAAGCACTGATAACAGAATGAAACGTAAAAAATGTTGACAGAATAAACACAATAACAATGCTCAGCTGAGTGCCATCAAAGTCAACATGGCCATTATCGTCAACAAGGTCATGACAAGAAGGAGCTGGAGGGGAAGAAAGGAGTGAGTGGGTGTTTCTCAATGTCGAGGATGCTTGCTTGGTAGCACATGTCTTCCCAGTCACTTGCTTCAGAAGCGAGCCAAGAATCCTTCCTAGCCTCGGAAAACGAAGAATTGTGGAACAAGCTAACAGGTGTGCAGGTGTGCGTCATATGCGAGGCCCCGACTTAAATGGAGCGCAAATTCCGCCAAAGATTTGGAAATTGGTCCGTGCGCAAAGCATTGTGGGGATTTTAAGACCGCGGAGTCTACAAATGTGCAGCCTCGAAATGTCTCGCTACGAAGTACGCTGGGCTCGGTAGAATTCCAAGTATGCTGGACATTGGAACAGTCCTTCGGCGGCACTCGATGACGCAGTCTGCTTGAAATAGTGGCTCTGGAGCAGCCTCCCTCGACATTGAGAAACACCCAGTGAGTGAGGCTGCCATGTTGAAAATGATGGTACGACATTTGAAGAAAAACATGGACGAGTTTATTTTGAAGAAGCAGATAGGGAGTATTTTGTTGAACACAACACATGTTAAGTTCTGATTGAATGTAACAAAGTACAAAGAAAGTAAAATACAATTCATGTTTTGTTGGCCTTCAAGTCACACTTATTACTTAAGGCACTTATTAAACTGCAACCAGTGGCAGCCATAGTATTCCAAGTAGTCCATGATAAACACTGTATGGACAAATTAATCATTAGAATAAAAACACACCATTGCATGACCTTTTTATGAAAAAAAAGACGGGGAGAGAAATTTAGGATATGCTTTTTTTACGGAAATGTAAAAGTGAAAGAAAGAAAAGCTCTCGCTATCTGAAAATGTTACCTACAAATAATTAAGATGGAGTTTAAAGCCTGAAAAAGCCGCTTAAATTATTGGTGAAACATCTGAAAAGCTGATATGTCACGTGACCCAAGTGACTGAAACCCTACAAAAAACACCTTTGGCACTTATTTCAGCTTTGAATAATGGCTGCCAAACCGGGGCTTAGTGTCTGTGTAAAGCATGTTGTACATCAAAGCCTCAGTAATGCATCCTCTGCTTTAATACTATACTATTATCAGGAGCCTCATCCTAGAAGATCTAAAAAGCAGCAGGGAAGAGCAACAGTTGCTCGGAGACAATGTGTCATTAAAACAAAAACATAGTCTTAGAGAAAACACACAAAAGAACAATGTTCAGCGGAGACAAAGCCAGGGCGAGATCAGGCTGCCTAATAAGGACGGGGACCAATTAGAGATGTTTAAAGGAATGACAGGCTGTCATTAGAGGTTCATCCCTCACCGCTGCACCTGCGTGGTGACATCATACACACAGGAGAAGTGTGTGTTCCCCTACCAATGTGTGCATCAGTTTGTGAGCAGGAGATTTGTAGTTCCTTCATGCTGCAATTAGAAATGTGAAGCATAATGATTGTGTTTCACATGAGGCTTTGTTCCGTCTGAATACTATTTGTTGTGTTTAATCATATTCAACAGAAAACATGTCTTCATTGTTCTCTAGTTAAAGTACACATTTCAGCCACAAATTTACAATTTTGTCAACATCATGATGAAGCATTTCTAATTAACATTATCTGTTGACTCCATATTTGGACATGGTACTTCACAGTAGTACTGTCCCCGGGATGTATGATACATTTGAAGGTTAAGGTTATTGATTTGTCCAATTGAACATATTTGAAATAATAAATCCTGTCTTCTCTAGCAGAGATAACACAGCTTTGGATTTTGCTAAGAAAACAGACGCTGATGTGAGTGATGAAACAGACAGACAATGATTTAGACACCTGGAAGAATACTCAAGAAAAAAAGCTCCTCCTTGCAACAGGAGCAGTCTGTAGGAGCATATTCTGCCATAACGACACACACACAGACTCACAAGCTGAAAACAATATGCAGTTGTGGCTGATATTTATTATCTTTCAAATTGAGTTTCTCATCAATTAAGATCCATTAAATCCAATGTAACTTTAGTAATGTCTTTCTCAACAAACACTTTTACTGGTTGTGAGTTATAATTTATTTCCTAGCAAATATCATATCAATCTGTTTTGTAACATTAGTTGACAATTGATTCGTCTGAAGCCATTTTGAGAATGTGAGAAGGCAATGTTTACTTAATGAGTACTGTGAACTAGATTAGTATCTGTGAATAATATTATCATTTTTGAAGAACAGTATACAAACATCATTTTGAGGGAACAGGTTGGATTTCTGTTTGATTTCTGTTCCTCTGCTACAAACGTAAACACATGAGGTGGCTAAAAAAAGTAAAAGAAGGAAGACTAAAAACTCCACAGAAATGATTAGAAACAGACCACAGTGTAAGGGTGGCTGAACAAACAGAGATTTGATTACAGACAACACCTCTGCAGACCCCTCGAGTGAATTCGTCGGAAAAAGGCACTCTCAATACACAAGCATGCATCTCTCCCAGAGGACACCATCAAAATGGAAAGCACAGAAAAACAGGACAACCCCGTGAACGAGGGCCATTCCTCATCTTCTGTCTCCCCTTGCTCCTGCTAGAGTTTCCTGTTCCAGAGAACAGGAACAGCCAGTGGCTTTATCAAGATTTATGAGCTAAATCATCATTGGAAATATAAGACACTTGTTGGGGCACAGGGGGAGATGAGGAGGGGGGAGAAGATGAGGAAAAAGGAAGAAAGATGAGACAAGAGTGAAAAACAACAGAGAGGAAGACAGACAGAGGGAGATATGAGCATGTTGGTAATAACAGATGTCTAGACTTGATCCAGAAACCCTCTTCAGTGCTATCTTTTGTGTTACTGCTGTTTTCCTCTCTAAATGTGCTGACATCCCATTTGAAAGCTGTTATCAAGTAAACACTAAAAACAAGCAGAAGTGCAGCAGAGATAAAGGGCTGACTAGACTCACAGAAAAATAAGGTGAGTCCATCAGCCACAGCTGTTACATTACACAACCATGATGCACTCATTCTCCTCGCTTTACAATGATTCCTCAGGAAAACAACAATAAGATACACATATTAGACCTGAGAGACAGAAACACACACATCACGCTGTTTCGTTCAGGAGCGTAAAGAGTGAGGGAAAGGCAGCTTTGATGACATGGTGTAATAGATACAAAAATTGTTTTTTTCTAGGGTGACATAAGAAGACCACTAATAATCACTTGTCTGTGTATTCAGAGAATACAGATGAACCAGGAAGATGATGGGTTTAGGGTAGTTTAGAGCCATTACGTTACGACTGAGATAACATTTGACACATCTCACCTCAGGTCTAGACACAGGACATGCAGGATGCAGGAGTAATGAGGCAGGAAAGGGTCGAAACCAGGAAGGCCATCCATACAAATGAATCCAAAGCGGCAGGTTGGAAACCAAACTCCAAAAACAGTTTGAGGTTCATGCGGGTACAGGTTCCAGGTAATGGGATCACAGGAATCAGAAACTTGGGAGAACATGGAAGCTACAATGAATGTTTACAAACTGGCAGGCAGTGAATGAAAAATGGCTGCTTGAATATCTGCAGGGCTGGTGAGGTAGTAAGGGTAGGTGTGTAGATGGGTGAAGCAGTCAGGTGAGTGAAAAGGAGGGGAAAGTCCGAGGGCCTCTGGTGGGTGGAGGGAAAATGACAGAAGGGGCCTGGGAAAAGTGAATGTGGCTGGAGAGGAAAACAGAGAGACAGACGCTAACAAGAACGTTTTTCTTTTTAGCTGATCTGGAGTTTTCAGACACATTATTAGTTTGCGAAGCTGCTGTTGGATTGCACATTTTCATTTTACTGTATTTATTCCCAAGATAAGTCATCAAAGTTGTTACAAAGTGATGTATTTTGACTTCCCGGATCCAGACCTCTATAAATCTCAAATGATTGCGTATTAGATAACCCTAACCAGATGTATCCTTTATACGGGAAATTGTCAGGCCACTAACAGAATGTGAAGCAAGAGAGGAGTTAGTCATTTATGATTTATCATAATTATACAACTGTAGGATGCATAAAGCTGATAAGTTGTGTTCTTGCTGAACTTATTATGATAGTTGTGTTGATGCTATGTGTTTTCTTTTGTACAATAAACATGCAAAACCATCAATCAACTCATGTATGTCATTAACTTAGCAAACAACAGTGCAAAAATAAGCAAGATGATCTGAAGATGATTAGCATGCACTTCTAAATACAAAACATGTAATAGCACTTTAAGAATTGTATTTATTGACTAAACTCAATGTTTGCTTTTTTCAAGCAGCAGTCTGTGATGCAGGGTGTGGTCACATGTTCAACAGAGCAACAATTTATGTTGTTATAATATTAATTTTTGTTTACAAACCCAACACCATACCAAATTCAAACAGTGAAGTGCTGATAAATGCCAGCCCCCATTATTTTGCTGCCTGTGCCACCCTTAATGAGCTTAGTGACTGCCCACTTAACAACATGACTCTCTGTAATGGCTGCGGGGACACATTTTATTGCAAATGTAATCTGCAACTGCCTGATTCTTTAAATGATTGACACATGAATTCATTTAAGTCACGCAAATTTAAATACATCAGCTTAATTTGGCATTTCTAGAAATGCAATTACAACTGCTTGTTTATTTCTGTGAGACTGAGATGTCTGAAGGAAACAGAGAAGTAATAATAATGTGAGAAGAGATAAATGGTAGAAAATGAAATAATGGGAAAAAAACATGGAAATCCATTTTTTGCTTGTGGGTTCCAATCAATGCAAAGAAAGATGGGTGCAACCAAAAGTAACAAAAAAAGAAAAGATACATTTTATATAAGACAAATAGCATGAGAGCAATAATAATTAGAAGCAAAAAAACAAGACAGATTTTAAAACAGGTGCAGTGCAACCAAGCATCTGGAGCCATCAACAGAAACACTAAGGGAGAGGGAGAGAGAGAGAGAGAGAGAGAGAGAGAGAGAGAGAGAGAGAGAGAGAGAGAGAGAGAGAGAGAGAGAGAGAGAGAGAGACAGGGAGAGAGAGAGACAAAGAGAGAGAGAGAGAGAGAGAGAGAGAGAGAGAGAGAGCAGAGTGGACGAGGGATGGGCTTTTGATGGACTCTCATCTGGAGTGTTTATGACGAGGCAGCGCCAGCAACGTAATGAGTTGACTGATCAATCTCTCCTCCTTGCGTGCCGGATCAATAGCACTGTTTTGACATCCTACATTAAGCTCTAACTAATTGCCAGATTGCTAAATGCTTTTAAGAAGGGAGAAAAAGAAAAAAAAACATATCCAGGCCAATCAATAATGCAATCACACCAGTGGCTCTCCGGCCCGGGGAGGAGGGGGGCTGTTTGTTTGTGGGAGTGTGGTGAGTGTTAAGGGCCAAACTGTTACCTGCTTCATGAATTGAAGGACTTAAGGATGCATCTTATTGGTGTGAGTGTGTGTACGTGGTGTTGGGGTAGCTGGGAGTTGTGGTCAGGGGTTTGGGGTTTAAACCTCGCCGGCATCGGAAGACGGTGTGCTGATTAGGCTCTCGTGGCTTAACCACCAAAACTCTTAAACAGCGTCCACGGACCGGGGAAATGAGCCTTAACAGCTTCGTTTAATAAAAGCTTTGTGTGTGAATATCGGACAATCATAAAAACGATGTAACACTGCCAAACAGCAAAGGGACCGGCTGGTGAACATACATAGCATCTAGCAGCGAAGAGACAGACACTTCTCTCAGGATTTTATTGGAAAACAAACAAGAGCGAATTCATCAAATGTCCAGAAGAAACACAACTCCAACAGAATGATCGTGTCACTTTGTATCTATTGAACAAGACTGAAGAGCTGGTTGTGGACTTTATATCAATAGGTTTCAGTGGAGAGGGTCAGTGCCAGTGTGCGTGTCAGAGAGGCAAGGCAGAGACAGGTTCATTACATTACATGTCATTTGTTAGACGCTTTTATCCAAAGCGACTTTCATACATTCAGCACTGTGGACATTTGGGGTGAAGTGTCTTGCCCAGGGACACAACGACATGCTAACTGCAGTGGGACTCAAACTTGCTACCCCCTGATTCGAAGTCCAGCACCCTGTCCACTGAGCTACAGACCCCCAGAGGTGCACCTCTTATTATTTTCCATCAACCTCCTCTTTAACATAATCTTTATGGTTTCTACTTTGTACCTTGATGATTTTATGTGAACAAAAAAAGATTGATTGGTTGATTGAATGAAAGCATGGTACATGAGGACCAGTGCTTTTTCTAGTCTTTGTGACCACTCAGAGTGCTTTGACAGCTTCTCTTTTGAACCAGCAATTACCGATTAACACAACACTGACACACAGTATGACAATGTGAGATAGACAGATAGATATCAGTAATTGCTGGTTTAAAAGTATTTTTTACAAATCCTTCATGACCTTGACAACAGAAGCTGACAAAAACAAACGTTTTCCAAATGAAACAACAAAGTATGCATGTTTTGAACTGCAGACACATGGAGATTTTCTGATCCGATCGTAATGGCTTTGTTAAGTCAAGGCGTACATTTTTAGGTACCTTCCTTTGTTTGGGAGAGTTTGTGGTTTGAATCTATAGTTATATAATAACTGAGCAAAACTTTATCTGTTGATGAAGGCCGTGTGATACGGACAGGAAGTGGACTTCTACTGATGTCAAGGTCATGAAAAAGCTGACTATTTAATTTCTTGTTAAAATGATTTGGATAAGGCCAGTAAACGAAACCCTTGCTGCTAACCTTGGATCTGATCTTTTGTGGTGCTGCCTTGAGACAAAATTATAGCTGTCAACATGCGGAGAAGGGTTGACAACCTCCATTGTTATATTACAAAGATGATCACTACAAGAAGAAGGCCTAAGTTGATATGAAGCAGAATTCTCTTCTCTCTTGCTTTCCTCTCTCTCTTTTAAAGATAAGCACGAAAGGGGGTTGACAACCTTAAGAGCAGTGGGTGAATAAGCATACAGTTCCTTCAAGGTCTCCGCATGTTTTTAGAGTGTCTGTAAGCTAAAGGGCCGACATACAAACTGGTGGACATCGGACCACAATCTCCTCTTCTTCTCCAACTCCACAAAACAAGTGGGGGATAAAACCCTTTTTCATGCATTTTTCAGACAGGCAGTGCTCCTCGGACTGGAGAGCCTCTCCTGCACAGTTGGTTCATGCATTTTTAACAAGGAGAAACACACCGGACAAAATGCCACGGATTCAAAGTGCAGGTGTAAGGGTGGCTTACCTGCTTTCTTACTATTTTCACAATTCACACAAAAACCTTTCCCGCAGTCCGACTCAGGAGGCAGAGAAGAATCGAAATAGACGCCTGAGAGATGAGCATGGAGGAAAAAACAGAGAGAGGAAGGATGCACATGCACAACATTCGTTATACATAATCTAAACAGCAGATACCGGTTGGTAAAATGACAAGAGTGCCTGCAAGGATTTCTTCCAGATTTCAACATGTTGATTTGAATTTCATGGTGCTTATTATAGGAGAAGCTAATTGCGCGCAGATTATTTTGTTATGAAAGTGTGATTAGGCTTTAATTGCCAAGCAAAGAAAAAATCACTTCTTTTTAATATTCCAAATATCATGAAGCAAATCCAAATGGAGAGTGGTTGGATTAAGAGCTGTAATCAATTGCATGATTAGCTGACTGATGGACTTATTCAGAGTCATTTTCAAACAAAAAGGAATTCATCTCCTCCAATACGATTATTTTCTCTGTTTAATAATGAACTGAATATGTTTAGGTCGTATGCTTTAGGTCTAATAAGGCATCACATTTGAATCTCTTATCTTGGACTTATTTATTGATTCCCTATTATCTGACATTACATTACATGATACTTGTTAGACGCTTTTATCCAAAGCGATTTACATACTCAATACTGTGGGCAATCCCCACAGGACATCCAGACATCCAGACATCCCCACAGACATAAAACGTTCCCGTGGACATCAATGAGAAAATATCCAAACAATATCTCCATTATACATGATGTATGTGCTTGATATATACGTTTTCTGTTGCAAAGACACGTTTTTTTACATTTGATATACCGAACAATGTGACTAAACTGAATATTTGATCAAACAATAGAGAAAGATAATATGTATTAGTTGCAGCCCCATTACTGTATCCTTTGACCACACGTTTCAACACAACAAACAATTCCTCTACCGTCGGTTTCAGTCAGTGTCCTCACACTCATTAGCATTCGGCTCTTTTTTTTACCAATCCTCATATTTTCTCTGTTCCCCTGTATTTCTTCTTTTCCTTTCCTTCTTTTCTCCATTTGTCCCCTTTCTCTGTGTGTGTGTGTGTGTGTGTGTGTGTGTGTGTGTGTGTGTGTGTGTGTGTGTGTGTGTGTGTGTGTGTGTGTGTGTGTGTGTGTGTGTGTTCACCCCATCCATTCTGCATTTGTGTGCACCTGCATGTGCTCATTGTTCCCTTTGATTGAGATGAGTGTCATTGGTGTAGACTGGCTCTGATGAGGGTCACGATGGATAATTAAACCCTTAACTCACATTCCTAGAGATGCAGGAAAGAGAGACAACATTGGATGTAATTAGAAAGACTAAGCCACAGGTGCAAAAGGCTAAACGAACACATTGCATGTTGCGTCACACAACTTGAGTAGGATATTACTCATTTATGGAGATAGTTTGGCATGCCTACCTTTAAATCCTTATTCCTTTTGCCTCTCACTAGCTACTATAATAGCTACTATAATGAGATTAAAGGTTAGATTGCAACGGTGCCTTTCAAGATGCATTAATCTTCCTATGAAAATAAAATATCTTGATGTGATGTGTTACTCTCATAGAATTGTCACCAAACCCTGCTTCTCCTCTCTAAGTTTTGGTGTCTTTCAGCTCAATGTTTGGGATTTACAATCCACGAAGCGAGGCCTTATGCTTTCTGGGTTTTTTCCCTTTCCTCTATTGTGTTATAAAGGTTTTTGTAAATGTAAATGGTTTGCAGAGCTCCCTTCCACACATTAGTGGATTATTGCCAACTATCTTGGCCACACAACACCATAGTGTATTGCAACATCAATTATGTCAGAAATGGGATAAGCTTGTTTCCACTGCCCCAAAAGTGGCTCAAATAATTATTGAATATATGTTTAAAGTAATTGTTTGCTTTTGGCCCCAATAATGAGATTGTCAATACGCAGATTATACAGAGGAAAGGGAATCAACCACATTTCAGATTAATAATTTTAGTTAACTTTGTAAGTGCAACATTTCTCATTTGACAAATTAACAATATTGAATGTCTTATTTGGCTTGTGTTTTTTGTTGTTATGCACACAAAATGCTCTGGCCTGTGAATGAACCTTGACCCGCCCTGCTTGTGTTACCTTCAGGGGAATGTATTGCGTTACGTGTTCAGTGGAGCTTGTTGTATTGTACACACTATGAGCTACAGAGGCTCCTGTGAGTGTTTGCTCTTAACATACCAAAGTGCTTCGGAGCTCTTTCAGTCAGGAATCCACCCCTCATCCCATCTGCCTTCGGCATCGATAACAACTCTCCTGTCAATTGCAGCAGTCGAGTACTGGCTGCCTTCTTCAATCCTTAAATTGCCTCCTAAATCTTGGAGGAAGTTCACAAAACTGCTTTTTTCTCTCTGATGGGATTGGAAGCCACCTATTACCCTGACAGTCACTCAGTCAACCTTCCCGGGGTCAAGCAAGAGATCACATACTCTAGCCTTGGGTGGGTTACACATGTTTTAATTGACAGCTTTGGGGAGAAGACATACAGTAGAATTAGCAAAAATGTTTTCTTGTGTCCCCATTGTATAAATAAAAACACTGCAGGCAACCACAATTCATCACCCCATCTACATCCACATTAAATCTAAAACCAAGGTACGTGTTCAGACTGTCGAGAGGTGTTTTTGATTGATTGGTCAGGTCAGGGATGCTCAGCTCTTTAACAACCTGTCCGTCAGCTGTCACACACCTCAACTCCCAGAAGTCTCCTCTGTACTGCTGGGTGATCGTCTGTTTAAGATTCCCGCATCGTCCTTCTCTCCTTTCACACTCACCTCTGTTAATATCAAAATAAAACAAGACACGCATGTGCACATATGTATAAGGTCAGGTCACTCTTTTCGCCGTTTGGGCGCTTTGATGACACAATCTGTCTCCACACATCTCTATATTCACTCTCGTGCTCTCCACCACCGCTTTCCCCCTACACCACTTAATGTCCGCCATTCTCCACTTGGCCTTCCTGCATCTCGTCTTCCCTGAACTGCACCGTGAGTGATGGTCATGGAGCTGTTGTTCTTATCTATGCTAACTATTGAAACTGTGTAGCTGTTTTCCTGAGCAATTTAAGAAGCCCTGCCTACTGTGAATCGTTTTCAAATCATTAGATTTTTATCATCAATCATAATTTGTATAATGTCTGAACACCTTACATTACATATGTCACTAAGTTCTTAAGTAGCTGCTTATCATTTGTAGCCATGGATGTGTACTTACCTACTTATTTGTCTTTATTTTGATTCCGGTATAACAAATGTGTGCTTTTCCTCTATATCTTAATATGTTAGTTTATTGTGTATTATTAAATGCCGCTGTAGTTCTAATAAAGGATTTCTGATTCTGATTCTTATTTTACGGTGCATTTGTCATGTCAGCCCGAGGGTCATCCTGTAGCAACGCAGGTCAAAGGCATCTATTCTCTTTTCGATATGTTTTATGTCCAGGTTTTGCACCTGAATAGAGAATATGGTAAAAGCTGACTTTCATGTGTGCGCTTTCACATTAACAGTGAGATATAAAAAAGGAGGGTTGCCCTGGAGGCAAAACAGAGACAACACAACCAATTGCCAACTTTGACTGAATCGGACTGCTTGTCAATGGTTGTCAAATTATTTGAGTTTGTTTCAGTTTAAACATCTCAAGTACACGAGTCAGATATGACTGCACATATCTGCTGCAGACAGAATATACAGTAAAGTGAATGCAGTGTACAGGCTCAGGAAAGAAATGCTGCTCTTTAACAAAGTCGGAACCGTAACCAGTTTGTTGCCAAACCAATACATTAGCTACTCAAATATTGCGGCAACATTGTGGTGTCTGAATTTGTTAATATTTTCTATATTTACAGTATTCTTTGTAATGCTTCATATGATTTGTGAAATTGGTGGGACGCTTTCTTATTTGCTGGTGTTTAGTCTTTTGTTTATCTTTGGCTGCAGTGCATTGAGCTGTCGAGAAAGGATAAAGACAGTGGGTATATAAGAGATGGCTGCACTCATACATCTATAGCAGACATACTTTAACGTGCATATTAATTACACTCCTGAGACAGCGTGTGTGCCAGTCTGTCTGTGTCAGTCTCTCTCTGGATCCATCATCCCCTCTCGCCGGTTCTAGCGCGTGCATTAGGACCCTGTTTACTGTCTGTACCCCATCAACTTACAATGCTTTATGCTTTTTGCTAAGTGTGTCTGTGTGTTTTATGCAAACATGTGCACAATGTGGAGAGTGTGTAAGTCGCTGTGTTAACATGAGGGTTGTGGCTTTTATCCTTCCTGGCGTCCATCCATCGACGTCCCCAGGTCGCCTTGGTCTGCGCTCTGACTGGACGCTGACACAGGACTATCAGAGCTGTCTCTTTGTCCGGATTTCTTTCAGCATCTCTCCCTCTCTTTGACAGAAAGCTGACACAAGATTATAGAGCTGTCCCTTCTTCTGTTCCCTCTTTCTCAGCATCTTTTTCTTCCTGTCTTCTTCTCTTACTTCAATCTTAACTTTCATTCTTTATATGATTTTAATGTTTCCTCTTATCATCTTTTACTCTTTCCTCCTTTGTGTGTGAATACAAGTATATTTCCTCTGTGATGTTCAATTAAAATCACCAAGGTCAAATTAAATGTATGCTAAGGTCTCATCCTGCATGTTTTGTAGCACTTGACCAGTCTGCATCCGGCCCTTCACCGCTATTGAGAAATATACATTATATCCTTTTGCCACAAGTCTAACTTATTGAAAGCAAAACCATACTAGACGAAACTGAATATGTGTGTGTGTGTGTGTGTGTGTGTGTGTGTGTGTGTGTGTGTGTGTGTGTGTGTGTGTGTGTGTGTGTGTGTGTGTGTGTGAGTGAGTGTGTGTGTGTGTCTACTATCTGCTATTCATATGCAAAAGAGAAAAAGTGGGTCTGTGTGAATGTTTGCGAGGCATTTGATTTGTAACTCGATGTGTCCATCTGTCATCCGTGTCAAGCTGTCTTCTTTATCGCCAGCTGCAATTGCTGTCTCTCTCTCTCTCTCTCTCTCTCTCTCACACACACACACACACACACACACACACACACACACACACACACACACACACACACACACACACACACACACACACACACACACACACACACACCTCTCTCTCAGTGTGCTGTGACATGCAGCCTGTACACACACGTCTTTGTCCGGCCGCTCTTTGTGGACTTGTACCTTTTCATGGCAGCCTTTCTGCCCCTCAGTGGGACCACCAGTGAGGGAGAGAAACAGCGGAGTCGGACACTGGCACTAATTGGCTTCGCTCCTGGAGGCCCGCAAAGCCACACTTAGACTACAGAAATGATCCGGTCAGTGTGAGGATGGGGGTTGGGGTTGGGCATGGTGCCTGCATGGATGCGTGGGACAGGGGGAGAGAGATGTGTGATGAGGGGTCTCTGATGAACATGAGAAACCTGCAGGAGTGGTTCAAACTCCTCCACCCTGACCAGAGTAGTTAATTGGTTGGTTGGGGTTGGTGTTTTTGGTGATGGTTGGAGGATATAGGGGAGAAAAGAGGGGGGGGAGCTTTTGTCTGGTGCACTTCAGCTGCTCTGATTGACAGCAGGGACAGGAAGTGAGGGCGTGGGGCTTAGAGAGGAAAAGAGCTTTTCTCTCCCCGCTGCCTTCCTCAGATTAACATTCTCCTCCATCTCTCCAAATTCCTCTCGTCCTCCTCTCTGCTTTTTTCTTCCGCTCCTGCTTTCACTCTCTCTCTTCTCTCTGCCATGCCTTTCTTTCCCCCTCCTCTCAATCCCTCTGTCCATTTATATCTATTCAGCATCATACAATCCTCTTTTAAAGACATGCTTGTGCTGGCTTTTTGTTTGCCCCTTCTCGCCTTGTTCATTTCCTCAGAAGCAACAGATTAGGTTACTCGGGGGCACTTAAGCAGCGGAGGTACATTGCTAAACAAATGCGTAGACAACTGTGCCACTGACAAGAAATGATGGAGTATCTACTTATGCTCTATTAGCCCAGGAATACATCAACTCAAACCAAAAGCAGGCTGTGCTGTACACTGAAATGTTTCAGGGGTTAATTGTAAAGATCATGTCGTAGAAGATAGAAATAAGAACAGAGTTTTACCTCTCCTAATAGTGTTAAAAATGAGATATACAGTGGGGCAAAAAAGTATTTAGTCAGCCACCAATTGTGCAAGTTCTCCCACTTAAAAAGATGAGAGAGGCCTGTAATTTTCATCCTCACATTGTCTGATTTTTAAAGACTTTATTTGCAAATTATGGTGGAAAATAAGTATTTGGTCATTAACAAAAGTTCATCTTAATACTTTGTTATTTACCCTTTGTTGGCAATGACAGAGGTCAAACGTTTTCTGTAAGTCTTCACAAGGTTTTCACACACTGTTGCTGGTATTTTTGGTCCATTCCTCCATGCAGATCTCCTCTAGAGCAGTGATGTTTTGGGGCTGTCGCTGGGCAACACGGACTTTCAACTCCCTCCAAAGATGTTCTATGGGGTTGAGATCTGGGGACTGGCTAGGCCACTCCAGGACCTTGAAATGCTTCTTACGAAGCCACTCTTTCGTTGCCCGGGCGGTGTGTTTGGGATCATTGTCATGCTGAAAGACCCAGCCACGTTTCATCTTCAATGCCCTTGCTGATGGAAGGAGGTTATCAGTCAAAATCTCACAATACATGGCCCCATTCATTCTTTCCTTTACACGGATCAGTCGTCCTGGTCCCTTTGCAGAAAAACAGCCCCAAAGCATGATGTTTCCACCCCCATGTTTCACAGTAGGTATGGTGTTCTTTGGATGCAACTCAGCATTCTTTCTCCTCCAAACACATCTAGTTGAGTTTTTACCAAAAAGTTCTATTTTGGTTTCATCTGACCATATGACATTCTCCCAATCCTCTTCTGGATCATCTAAATGCTCTCTAGCAAACTTCAGACGGGCCTGGACATGTACTGGCTTAAGCAGGGGGACACGTCTGGCACTGCAGGATTTGAGTCCCTGGCGGCGTAGTGTGTTACTGATGGTAGCCTTTGTTACTTTGGTCCCAGCTCTCTGCAGGTCATTGACTAGGTCCCCCCGTGTGGTTCTGGGATTTTTGCTCACCGTTCTTGTGATCATTTTGACCCCACGGGGTGAGATCTTGCGTGGAGCCCCAGATCGAGGGAGATTATCAGTGGTCTTGTATGTCTTCCATTTTCTAATAATTGCTCCCACAGTTGATTTCTTCACACCAAGCTGCTTACCTATTGCAGATTCAGTCTTCCCAGCCTGGTGCAGGTTGACAATTTTGTTTCTGGTGTCCTTTGACAGCTCTTTGGTCTTGGCCATAGTGGAGTTTGGAGTGTGACTGTTTGAGGTTGTGGACAGGTGTCTTTTATACTGATAACAAGTTCAAACAGGTGCCATTAATACAGTTAACAAGTGGAGGACAGAGGGGGCTCTTAAAGAAGAAGTTACAGGTCTGTGAGAGCCAGAGATTTTGTTTGTTTGTAGGTGACCAAATACTTATTTTCCACCATAATTTGCAAATAAATTCTTTAAAAATCAGACAATGTGATTTTCTGGATTTTTTTCTTCTCATTTTGTCTCTCATAGTTGAGGTATACCTAGGATGAAAATTACAGGCCTCTCTCATATTTTTAAGTGGGAGAACTTGCACAATTGGTGGCTGACTAAATACTTTTTTGCCCCACTGTATTTAAAGCTCTGAATAATGAACTGGAAGCTGCTGCACACAGGAGGTTGATTGAGGACAAAAACATTATATCAGATCTTTAAAGCAACTTCTTTTAGATTCAACAATTCAAAAACGTTATCGCTTTATCACCTGTAAAAATTCATTAGCATTAACAAGAATCATTGATCTGCAGATAATAATAGATATGAATCTATAGATAGACATATAGAGGCATCATTTCCCCTTATCTGTGCAGAAAAGAATAGGTGGATCAATAGATTTGACATGTAGAGTGTATTCAATTACATCTGTCCACAAACAATGCTGCCATGGCCATACGTATGAGTTCACTGTCCAGTGAGTTTCTTCTGAGGTTAATACTTTTTTATTAACCGATAACTCTGACGGCTGAAGCATCACATTAGCTTTGGTTGAACTTTTAAATGATATAGTATTTAGAATGAGGTCACTGATTTGAATGGATTTAGGAAAGGATCTTTTCAATTCGAACAGGAAGAATAATTACAGCAACAAATTGTGTTTTTAATCTAACAACGTTTTTTTTTAACCACAACCGAAGTTATTCCCCACTTAAGCATGCAAAACTCATAAACCCAATACACAGCCATCACATTGCTAATACTGTAGCTAAATTAACAATTGTCCCTGTATATCTAAAATCTGAATCAGAATACCTTTATTCGTAAAGTGAAAGTATTTCAATTTCACAATTTCAAAGGACGTTTATACCAGTATACTGACATTTTTCTCACCGAGTTACTTTGTGGAAAGGGAAATTGCTTTCAGCTTTCACGGAGTGGACAGGTTTTGAAAATACGAGGGATTGTTTAAAAAAGATCCAGTTTAAACTAATTATCTAAAACAACGTAGGAGGATGAAACTAAGGGTGAAACCAAAACTATGAAAATAAGATCCAGATTTTTTGAAAAACATTTTCCCTGTTTATGTTTTTCTGGTTTGTTCTGCCAATCAAAGCGCTGTCTCCCCATAACTCAGTTAGGATCCATTACAGTTCCTCTACCAAGTTTGAGATGAAGTCTGCAAGAGGACAGTTATTAAGAAAAATAAAATACAGCTGACAGTTTACCACATTCACATTTTATTTCCCATGGCTTCCCATTTTCTGCATTACAATCAACCTAAAATGAGTCGCTATCACAGCCCGTTTACCTCAAAACAAACACAAAACAAAAATAACCAGACATAAAATTCTACAGACAAACATAAATAAGCACAGCACACATAATTCAGAGGGACATTTTTCAGATCGTATATCCTTTATACACACAGATGCCAGGAGCAATGACCTCCCTAGCTATTTCTGTTGTTCATGAGTAAAATCTGAAAGGAAAGAAAGCCGAGAGAAAGAGGAAAAACAAGGAAATGAAAGAGGTTGAAGTGACGGAGAGAGAGAACGTGATTGGGTAGAGTGAAGGAGGGTGAGCGGATAATCAAATAAGGAGAAACACACTGTAAGAGCATTAGCTGAGCTGAATAATGGAATAACTTAAAACTCCTACACACACACTCACTTGCACTCATACTCACTCAAAAAGCCTCATATACAGTACATACAGGTTTCCATCCCATAAAACAATACTCAATAAATTACAAAATATAACCAAGAGAAAATAGCCATGCACTCGCTGTACAACAGAAACATACCTTCTCTCTGAGAACAAATAAAAGACATAATCAAACAAACAAACTACATTTTTACTCTCAATACAAAGCACCATCTGTTTATATCCATGGGTGTCTCCTCTGCAAATCCACAAATATACATATAGATTGGAGGAAAGGATAAGAGGGAAACTAAATTCCAGTATAACTTTTAAAACAACAAAGTATGCGCCAGCTTTGTGCCGGGCTCTGAGAACTTCACACTAGTGAGAGGACTGAAGTTGAAGTTAGCTAACTGTGACATGTAAAGTGTTTGTTTCTCTTTGTTTTGCGTCTATAGTGTTTATCCAAAGTGCAAAAGGGTTTTCTGCTCCCGGCAGCTCATGCTTCTTGTTCGCTACTGCTTTGCCTAACATTATAATACTGTCTATTATTAAAAACAATGAAAACACCAACAGTGCGTGTGTGTATTTTACATTCCATCTTCATGTTCTTTCTTTATGCTGTGCATGAACGAGGACCTCAAACCAGAGCGGTGTTAGTTAGTTGTTGGTGTGTGTTTTATATCTGCATTTATTTGATACTACATGGTTTGTCTCGAAGATGTGAACATTCTACATTTAGTAATATAATAGCTTCCATTTTGGATAAAGCAGGGCAAACAGCACATGGGTGACGGGACCACGTGCACTGCAGCCAAAGAGGGAGGAGTTAAAGAGAGGATGAGTGAGGTCACAACTCAAGGTAGATCTGAGGAGGTGTTTTTGCACACTACACTCAGGATGAAAGAGGATAACCTGCAGCTAAGCTAAGAATGAGCCGTTTGGTCTCCCCATTAAGACAACCACTAGTGACTGACTTGGTTTGTCAGAAAAAAAGGAAAGGAAGTAGGACGCAAGCAAGAAAGGACACAAGGGAGTGTCACCAAAAGGAGTACAAAGTTAAAGTGCAGACTGAAGAAAGGTAAAGGAAATAAGAAGGCAGGTTGGTTGGATCTCTTATCACCAAACACAGGGTGATGTGAGTGAGGGGTTTAAAAACAGTACCTACAGCAGCTCTGGTACAACAGCACAGCCTCGTCAGGCAGCTTTAGTGTAAGGTCAGCTGTGAGACATGAGCGAGTGGACGCGGGTTCACGTTAAGGACCTGTGGTGCTGTTTGCTGCTCCGGCTAGATATACGTGAATCTCAGAGGCTATATGGTGTCTGAGGTCAGGGGTTACGCTTCATGGAGGTTATAGTATGATGGTGAGAGGTGTGAACATTCATTGAGCGACAGAGTTGTCTCCAGTGGGCCGGCAACACGGATCCGACTGGGAGGAGCAGCTCAATGTCGCCTACATAATATCAGTAGGTGTCTATGTAACAGGGTCAGGTGGTGAGCTAAGGTATTTATCGACCAGGCAAAGGGAGGGTCCTGACTACTTCACCTATAAAATATTTAAGATCAGCTTAAAATCCAAGCAGTGACATGTTGATGCTAGTATTGCCAGGTGTAAAGGAGATAAACAGCTCAGCATTATTCCCTGTGATTGGTCTCAGAGTCTGACAGCTGCTCCGGGTGATCGGGGTTTTCTGGGAGTTCGGTGACGTGCTCGGTTTCAGGCTCTCCGTCCTCATCGCCGCTCTCTGCGCTGTAGTCTATCGCCTCCAGAAAGGACGGCTCGTCCTCCTCCATCACGTAGGTGGTGGAGCTGCTGCTGGACAACAAAATAAAAGTGTCATTAACTCGTTCTCTGCAAGTTCATGATGTGAACAAGCCTGTCACGGCCAAAGCTCCTCACCTACATTACGTTAGATTATATTACATGTTAGACGCTTTTTTCCAAAGCGACTTACATACTCAATACTGTGGGCAATCCCCACAGGAGCAATTTGGGGTGAAGTGTCTTGCCCAGGGACACAACGACATGCTGACTGCAGTGGGGTTTGAACCTGTGACCCCCTGATCCCAACACCAAGGCTCTATCCACTGCGCCCCACCTACATCATGTCAGGGCTTTAGGAAAGCTACGGATATTAAACCATGCTAAATGTAGTTTTGCATATAATATTAGAGTATATCATTATTATAAATGACTACAAAGCTCTTTTTTCAAATAAATAACCCTTATTTTCACATATTGTACTGTATAGAACAGAACTGTCCTGTCAATGTCCTTCACTCTGAGCTGAACTTACTGGAGGAAACTAAAAGCTCTCAGATTTCACGGAGTGAAAGACCAATCTGAAATGAGTTTCATGGTCCTCGCAAATGTACTTCTGAGAAACCCACTTCTTGAAATCACTTCTCAAACATAGCCCGAGGTGGGCATTCAAAATGTGGCATTAACAATATGCAAATTCATTTGAATAAACTGGCATTGTATGACCTTTGTTTTGAATCAATGATGTGTTTAGTTTAAATGATAGAATCTTTATAATTTTCTATAGTTTAGAATTATAGTCTTTAGTTTATAAAATGATGTTTTTTTATCATTTTTTTTTCTCGATGAGCTGAAACTAGAGAATTGTCGTCATTTTTTTCTAGATAAATTACTTAAAAAGAAAATCAATTAATGTTCTGACTTTCCACTAATCGAGTATTTTACATAATAGACACTATGGACATCAACTACAATATTATACATATTAAGATACATATTTTTGAATAGAAGCTGGACACAAAGGGTGCTGTGACTTATGAGGCGGTTGTTCACCTCCTGTGGGTCTTAATGGTTAAATGGTTGCTGGTTGGTTGAGGTTTTAGTGGCTTTTTAATGGTGTTAATGGGCTGAAATGTGATCCCAAGGAGACAGTCGATCAGGGGGGCTCAGACAATGATCTCCCACCAAGCTGAGCTGTGAGAGTGCATCAGAGAGAGAAACTGTGCGTCAGTAAATCTACAGTAAATGTGTGTGTGTGTTTGAGTGTGTGTGTAATGATGTGGATGGACAGAATATTGTCCAAACAGATAATGAGAGTTGTGAGTTTACCATTACAGGCCATTATAGAAATACCAAACCCAATTTCTTCTTGCTTTGTGTTACACGTTCTGTCACCACCAACTTTAGCCATCTCTACATACAATCCATCATAAACATTAAAACCAAAATGACCTTTATTCGCCTGAGGATAAACTTTGACACGTACGTATAGCAAACACTTACAGTACGTACGCACGTCTCTCAATGCCTTCCTTTAAGTCAAACAAAAACACACCCATACCCATCCATTTACTCACTCCGAGACACCCAGTTTATTTGCAGATGTCTCCCAAAGGCCACAATATCATTGTTGAGCTGACCTATTAAATGCTAAGTGGTACCATACCAAGCTCCGTGCATAAAACCATAAACTTGGGTTGAGAGCAACAAATCCCAAGAGATATTCATAAAAAAACACACCCAAATACACTTTTGGAGTCCCTTAATGATCAGACACATGAATGATGGATGAATGAATGTATCAATATTAGAGTAGAGTAGGTTAGCAGGAGAGAGAGGGAGACACAGAGGGATGTGAGCATTAAGTGGTTTGGAGCTTCAAGCCATTCTTTCAAACCGACTGCCTTAACAAATCTGTGGAAGAGACAACGCTGACGTTACAAAATAAAAAATAAATTAAGATAACCTTGGTGGTCACGGCTTGGGTTTGGCCGAGTTTAATAATTTATCTGTGTGGTGATGAACTCAAGTACAATTTAATCTGTATGGACCTCATGCTACTGAAGGGGGAATTGTAATAGAGTTGACGAACAGTTAAGCTTTGTGGTCATTAATGAGGATGTTTCAGGGAAATGTTGCTCATAGTTTTGAGCTATTTCTTAGATTATGGATGAAGACTCTAGAAACCTTATTGTAACTAATATCTTACAACGGTCTGTGATCCCATTTTGATCATTATTTATCAACCTAATATTCAGGGTTCATACACTTTTTCACCAATGATTTTCAATGACTTTTCCATGACTTCTCCATGACCTTTACCTAATTTTCCATGACCAAATAAATTACTCTTGCTCAGCGGTACCACTGAAAATTGTTTATTTTAACATGGAACAGAAAAATAAGGTCTGCATATGAAACATGTTGTGCCTATCTAAAACAAATCAAATAGTAGGCTTACTAGCTCCTACAGACGTGATAGTAAAAATCTCTCACCAGCAAAATACTTCGTCAGTTAAATGCCATTTTACGTTTCATTACTATACAGTATTTATTATCGTTATAGTATTACTATTTCAGCGATTAGATAAAATATAAATTATATTTGATGCAACTTTAGTTACATTTCCGTGACTTTTCCAAAACTTTGGGAAAAATATTGTTTTCCATAACTTTTCCAGGGCCTGGAAATAGCATTTTGAATTTCCATGACTTTTCCAGGTTTTTAATGACCGTAAGAACCCTGAATATTGAATGACTTTTACTAATTTTAGCAAGAGCAGTGTTTGGCTAAGGGGATGATTATGATTTGAATACTTTCTATTTTTGCAATTGTTATAAACTAAAACAAACATGTAGTTGATAAAGTGCCGCAAGCTAACTTGGAATAATCTATATACTAGGTTATAATATATATAATAAATCGCTTAATTGTATAGCTTCGAAATGTACAAAGTAGTGGATAACTTCAATGGCATGTTCTCAGAGCCCAAAACTACAGATTTCTTCATGAACTACTGGATGACCAAGAATGAGAAAATATTATACATTGTATTTGACTGATTAGCATTTCTCTATTAGTTAAACATATGTGAATGCTGCTGTCCCCTGAAGGCATCAGCACATAAGTGATGAGGAGTTGCTCGGCCACTGTTCACTTTAATATATTGCTTTCCTACTTTGTGCTTATACAGTATATTCCAGCAATGAGCAACTATACAGGAAGGCAGTGTACTCGTGTGAATGTGCATTTAATCCACATGGTACCACCCTGGGTAGTGTGGCCTTGAATAGCCTCAGCGTGTAGGTGTTAATGGTTTGAAAAGACAGTGTGATGTTTTACGCTCTTTTAGAGAAAAAAAGACTTTGCTGACAATTATTCATACCCATTCCCCTCTCAATCCGGAGTTTTCATTATACTCCTCACACATGATCATTGATAGAATGTCAATGATGCTCACAGGAACTGCGCATAATGCGAGCCTTCATGTGTTTCTTGAGTAGTGCTTCAGAGGAGGAGCGGAGTGACTGTCCCACCGCTGAGTATCAGCGCCAAGAGGGGGGACGTGTCTGGCAGTGAGGAGGGGGATTTGTGCAGATAGAAAGGAAAACAGTCTGTAGCCACTTTACTGTGTTTTCCAGGTGGAATTTATGGCAACAGAAAACACTTCCCAACTCAGATATCTTGGGGATGCTGAGAAACAATAAAAGTAACTAAATCATTGGTTTGTGATTTCTGTAGAGTTAGTTTCTTGTTTCCATGAGACCACAGACTATATTCCTAAATGGTGTGTGTGTGTATGTGTATGTGTATGTGTATGTGTATGTGTGTGTGTGTGTGTGTGTGTGTGTGTGTGTGTGTGTGTGTGTGTGTGTGTGTGTGTGTCTTTACTAACCTGACCACTTTAGTGTGCGGCCCGATGATATCGCTCTCTAAATCCAGCAGGTGTTGGTGATTGCGGAGCCCCGTAAGCCTCTTCAGCCTCAGCAGGGCCACGCAGAACTGAGCTCCCATCTCCTCCAGCTCCCTGGTGCCGATCTGAAGACCCTGAACACAACACGAGTACATGTACATCAGAGAAATATGCAGACTAGGTGAATACTGATATGTTCACCAGGTCTAACTATGGCACAGAGAAAGCCACAATCCTCAAACTTGCAAGCAAAGTTCATGAACTTTTCCAACTTAGACCTAAAAAAATATATTTTAAAGGTCCAACAGGAATATCATTTAAATGGCTGCTGGAGTTTTTACAGCTGGTCGGGTGCCTGGGGATGGAGCCGTTGTCCATCTTCAAACGGCCCAATTCTCAATGCTGGAAAGCATTCGCTGAGCAAACTTTTCATGTTGAAACATGATAGTATATTTCATTTGCAGGAAGCACACATTCAAAAGCATACGCACTCACACCTGCAACCCTAACAAAGTCTTCTCAGTGCTGTACAATCATTCAAGTAAATGAATACTCACTGAGGGACACACATACAAAGCTTAACCCCGACTCAACCAACAAAACGTTCATGTTTCCTTTTCCCCAGAGCGGAGCTAGGGACATCTAAACTTGGCCTGGCCACAGAGATATGCAGCCCCAATTCAGGAGACATTAGTTCCTGCACATCTGGACAAACACTTCTACACAAGTGGGGGGGGCTAATCAGTGCCAAAATGGCTTCCCTATACTGCCTCTGAATATGAAAGATGTTGACATTGGCCAAATTCAGTGAAAAGGAAATCATCTGCGGTTAAGAGACAGTGAGAGAGAAGAATGAGAAGTGAAGAGGTCAGCGGAAAGCTGGAGAAGAGACAGAGAGGAGGCAATACAAAGTGAAAAACAGGACTGCAGCTCCACCTGCTGGACATTTGGAGATCTACAGAGGCACCTCCCTCTCACTTAAGCAGAGGTGGAAGAAGTACTAAGATTGTGTACTTAAAGGTCCCATTTCATGGCCATTTCCACTGTTCATAATTCCATTTTTGATGTCTACTAGAATAGATTTATATTCTGCAATTTTCCAAAATCACTTTGGTTTCTCATACAGCATCTCTGTAAACTACGTGTATTCACTGAATTTCACTCTCTGCCTTTAACGGCTTGTTGTAGCTCCAATAGCACATTGTGCTGATTGGTTGGTTCACGTTGCGAATCGCGCTGAGCTCCGTGGAGGTGTGGTTTCCTTGTTTAGCGATACACAGCGAAACACAGCCAAACTCACCCTGAGCACACACAAAGTTGAAGTAAAAACAATAAGTGTGGCTTGATATTGAGTAAGAAAAAGGTTGATAAACGCTGTGAGAATGGGTCTGCAGAGAGAATTTCGCCGCGATCCCAACTGTCTGTTATCAGCCTGCAGCCAGGGAGGAGAGATCAGCAGAGCTGCATGCACTGAGTGTGTGTGTGAGGAAGTTCGTGGATTGGTCAATTTGGACCAATCAGCGGGGGCTTAACGTAACGGCTCCGCGGACGTAACGTAACGGCTCCACGGATTGGTCCATTTGGTTCCGGGAAACGCATGACATCATGCGGTACCCGGAAGAATCAATGGACAGTGACGTATCTCCAACGAGGCGTTTTGGGGAGGTATTTTCTGTGTTAGAGTTTTACTCGCTACAGGGTGTACTTTGAGGGTTTTGACTCTGCAGACCGTTTACATGCAGCAAAACCTTCATAACACACAAGGGGACAGGTAATAACCGGAAACGCATGACATGGGAACTTTAAGTAAACGTAGAAGCACCATAGTCTAGTAATACTCTGCTACAAGTAAAAGCCATGCAATCAAAATGTTATTCAAGTGAAAGCACAAAAGTATTGTCATCAAAATATACTTAGTAATATAGTGTTATCAAAGCTAGTAAAGGTGGTTTTGTATACTTCAGGGTAGCTTGTGAATGATAATCCAGGGGTAACTAAAGTCTTATTTAAGTGTTGTTTATATTTTACATAATTAAAAACAATCTGAAAAGTAACTAAAGGCACTAAATAAATTAAGTGGAGAAAAAGTACATGATTTACCTCTGAATTGTAGTGCAGTAGAAGTACAAAGAAGCAAAACATTAGATTACTTAAGTGTCTTTCTGTATTTTAAAATAAAAACGTACCTTATATTTTCCCTGGTCACAGCCACAGAGCGTGCTCTCCATGGTGTAGCTGCGTTGCACTCCTATCTCTCTCCACACAACAACGCGGGCGGTTGACTCTTTGGATCGCTCCACAACAAAACTACAGCTCCCCATGCTGAAGGCCGGGGCGATCTGGGACAGGATCTTAGGAAGGGCCTGAGAAACACATCAAATTGCTGAGGTTTGGGGGCATAAGAGCATCAAGGGGCAGATGATAAAGTCATTTTATTGTAGGGAACCACAACAGTTTTTTAAGCAAAGAATGGCTTAAGTACAGAGCAGTGGCTTAAGAAAGCTTATGCTGCTGTTATCCAAAAACGCTTGCTGTGGCCGGTAGCCTAAAGCCACATGTCCACCAGAAAAATCTGTAATGAAATGGCATTTCTATTAGCATTATGCTGAGCGAAAAACTTCTTTTTTGCTATCCAGCAAAAAAAGACAAACTGATCTTGACCTGCCCAGCTGGTGAACGGAAATACAAAATAAGTCCTACCCCACTGCAGAGCAACATTCAAGGTGAACTACTGAAGTAAATCACATCTGGACATGTAAATCATATAAGAGCTGGCATCGAAACACAAAATAAATAGATAGAATTCAAAATGGTTCTACAATCTTTTGCTAATTATGGGGAAAAGATTTCAATGGAAACTTAACAGTAAGGGGGTTGACATGTGCTGATGTAAATATCAAATACTCCAACAGCATCTCTTTTCTGTAAACTTAGTGTAGGTTATCTCTTTGTGCTGAGTTTGATTTAATTATTATTCAGTGATGTGAGAACAGTCATCTAAACAGGAGTGTGTGTGTGTGTGTGTGTGTGTGTGTGTGTGTGTGTGTGTGTGTGTGTGTGTGTGTGTGTGTGTGTGTGTGTGTGTGTGTGTGTGTGTGTGTGTGTGTGTGTGTGTGTGTGTTTACCCTGTATCCAAGGTCCTCCTGTAAGTCACTGGACGTGGCGCTGATATTGGACTGCCAGACGGTCTCCTTCACACTGCAGCCGTACATGAACACATTCTTCTTCCTCGAATGGCCGTGGTAGTCGCAATAGACCTACACACACACACACACACACAAAATAGAGGGAGGATAGGATTATGATCAAGATGTATATGGCAGTGATCCAAATTGGCTTCATTTCCTCCTTTATTTGTATTGTTTCAAATAAACTATACAAATAATGGGTTGAATACAAATCCTTAGAGATAGTTACAATAGCGTAATTGAATTCACTGTATCTTCTTTAAATACACTGTGATAATGTGTTATAATGGTTGTAAATGTCAATAGTACAGCAGTGTTACTGCTCATACATCTCAAAATACATTTTTTCTCAGGTTTATTTCCAGAGGAAGGACAGCGGCCTCACCTTGCTTTGTGTTATAAAGTCATCACCCTTTGTACAGTAAACAAATCTCTCATAAAAGATATATATATATATCTAACATTGCTGACACACAGTGTAGTGCAGAGGGCAATGAAGGCTGTTGTGTATGGTATATGCTTTAATGCCTGAATGTGTTGATTTGATCATGTGTGCCTCGTGGAAATGCAGCAAAACGGAGTGTGCAGCTACAACAGGAGAAGTGTCACACGCTTTAGGAAGACGTTAAGAGTGGTTCTTTATTCTCCCCGAGGAAAGATGATGCAGCAAAGCACAAATGCCCCCAAAGAGAAGAAAGTCAAGTTAATTGGAGGTCATACCAGTGGTGCTCTTTGTATGTGTGCAAGGTACTGCAGCAGGCTCTTAGTGTGGTAGATGGTGGGGTGGAGCTCAAGGTTGGGATTCTGCCACTGGCGATTCAAATCCTCTCCACTCAGAGAACAACGATGACTACAGCAGAAGAGGGGAAGGATAGAGGGTGAAGGAGAGCAGAGCCACAGCTGGAGAATCCTTCAGTACAAGGCTTTGTGTGTGTTAATGAAAATAAAGCTGTGGTCAACGTGCACCGTATCTTCAGTGTGTATACTTGAAAGCTGTTAATGTGTGTGCATTTCTCTTTTTACTCACTTTCCATTCACTACTCCATCAGGGTTAAGCATGGGAACTATTTTAAAGATGTATGACTCTCTCAGACTGCCTGCTAGTGGGCTGCTGCCCATCAGGAACTCCAGTGTGCCCTTCATTACCCAGCTGGCGTTGGTCTCCCCAGGGTGCACTCTGGCCGACAGGAAGATCAAAGGACGATTTCCTGAGGAGCAAGATAAAGGGAGAAAGGGGGGGAAAGATAGAGAAAGAATGAGAGCGCAGTAATGAGAGAAAATAAACTGATTGTTCAATTCAAAGTTTTTACAGCTGAGGAACAGCATCAGTAAACTACAGGGGTAAAACAAACATTGGCATGCTCTGATACCCCAGGGCTTTTCTAATGTATTAATAACAAGCCTTTGTTTTAAATAAATAAGCGTTAGAAAATTAAATGTGTGTCAATTATTAGAGAATATCTTTAGAGGAAATCTTGGCAAAACGATCTATGAGCCAGGCATTACTGTATGCATCACCAAAACGACCAGATTATATTTGTCAGGCTGGCAATACAACAGCCATTTAATGTTAAGATATTATGGCGTATTACAAAAGGTTTCAAGCTGCCAGCTGTTACCAGGACATCTGACAAAAATACATTTTAAACACCTATATCAGTTTCCATACTGATGTGATCAAAAAGATGCTGTACATAAAACCTTTCCCATGATAACTCAATGATTTTGAAGGTCAGGATAATCCATTCAGTATTAATACTGAGAATGGAAGTCCTAGCACAAACAATATAAATATATCATACAGTAGTCACAGTCTGCTGATCAAGTTTACCGATTTATTAAAAATCCTGAATCTGCAAATCTCCTGCTCAGGTATGGAGGTGATGGTGAGCAAATAAAAACGACGCATTCAGTGATTAACTTACTGAATTGACAGATGTGATCATTGGAGTTGGACTCTGGCATGGCAGTGATGGTGAGAAGGGGGCAGCTGTTTCCTCCCAAAGTTTCACACAGGACGTCCTGTCTCAGGTAGATATGAGGGGTCCTATAAGCCTCCAGTTTGGACAGGTGCATCTGAGGACACAAGGACAAGTTCTATTTTGCACACTAACATTATGTACAACTTTCATTTGAGCCCCCATCCCTCCTGGGTTCTTAACAAGTTAGTGTGTATTATTGCTTTTGCATTGGCTGTTTGATTAAGTGATTCAGATTGAGCTTTACTTTTGTGTTTTGTATTATAAGTCACTCTGTATAAAAAGGCAGGGAAATGCAATAATCAAAACAAAACTATTCAAATAATGAGTGTTCAGTAGTTTGAGAGCACAGTAGCTATTTGAGCTGAGATTTTAATCAATTATAAGTGATACAGCAAGGGAAACACAACAGTGGACTCCTTTAAGAGGCGAGGGCATCTGTGGTCATACTGTGGTTTATGAAGTGATTGATTACATTTGACTTTTTTGTAGGGGCATTTAGGAGGGGAAGTACAGTTGTAAATGGTCTTGGATTTGTATAAATAATAATTCTCTCTAGTTTACAAACAGTGTTATTATAGAACTACCTTAAGAGTGGAGTATGTATAAGGGTAATGGTAGGCGAAGTAGCAGACGTCATCCTTATGGCTGAAGCTTGTGCTGAAGGTCATCGTATAATAAGACTTTCCTTTCTGACCACCAGCTGCAATGGAACTCCTGGCAAAGTGATTCCTGCAGAAGGAAGAACATTTTATGAGTAAAGGTTGCATAATATCACACTCAAACTTCTGCTGAATTTAAAATGTTGGAGTTTTATGTCTGTACATTGCATACATTCTTTATACTGTATTCTTTATATTCTATGTTTATTGTTGCATTGTTATAAAGAGGACAAACGCATCTATGATAGCGTCTAAAAACTAAACCCCAAAAGCCCTAAAACTGAATATTATAGCCATCATTTAGAGAATGTTAATGTATAGCAGTAAATTGTAATGACTTGCAGAGCACAAGTGTATCTCATAAAATGGCTTCTAAGTGCATGTAGAATTATACATGCAGTACTTTCTAAATATGCGGTGCAATTTGTGAAAAAAGGGTGTAAAGCGTCTATCACAATTTATTTTTCTACCTAAAGGATTCCTTTCAAAGATGTTGCAGTACTTAGTACACTAATAACTCATAATAACGTGTCAGTGCAATAAACTAGTCGAGAGTGCTTTATAGCTGCTGTTTATAAAACATATACATACACAAGGTACTTCTAAACTGCAGCACAGCGGCCGCATTATGGAAAATTGGTAAGTTGTATTAAACTACTGCACCTACTTGTAGTAACAGATGTCTGTTCCTGTTCTGACCCAGCGAGGCTTGCCGCTGATCGCCTCCTGCACAGAGTACATCAGAACCTGCATGCCTGCACACACACAGTCAAACAGATGCACACACACACACACTAGTTTTAGTTATAGGTTAACGTGTACCGTGTCCTTTTTAAGCAATGATATGGGTGCTAGGTCAATTCAATACAGTCTCATTTAATGTAATATTCTGAAAATAAAATATTCTGCCAGTCAAATGGAGGATATCATGCTAAAACAATGTTTTACATGTTGTTGTGTATCTCACCATAGTTGAACTGGCTGTTGGACTTCTCAGAGTTGATAATGTTGAAGCGGTAGTTGGCTCCGACACGCATGCCACTCACCTCAAAGTAGAACCACTGGTGGTAGTGATTACTGTTGATGTCTGAATTCAGCACAAGGTCATACTCATATCTGGAAAAACACACAGTAAAATATAGTAAATGTTGGTTGTCCAAAGCTTGATGATATTGAAAGGTGACTTAATTAAAACTGCATTGTGGACTTCTACTACTTCCTATTTAACTGATTCAATAAATAAATAAATACTTACTTCCTAACTTGAACTGCCTTCCTGAGGTTGCCAGACTCAAACTGAGAGTTGAACTTCAGTGATTCACCATCATCTTCAACCACAGGGCAACTGAACACAACAACATGTGGGTTAGAGATTGAGCTAATCTCCTTTGAAAATGTCACAGTATTCAACAGAATCAGACAAATGACAAAAGGGTAGCTTAGAAATATGTCTTGGTCCGTTTAGACTGCAAAGCATGCAATACTTTACGTTATCAGACTCTGTAAGAGGGACTCACCTGGGAATGTCTAGGTCATAAACTACTTTATCTACAATATCATTAGGATGGATTAACCTCTCGATGTCCTGGAATATTTTAGACCTGCAGGATTACACCAAAAAAACAGATTCATGGTTGATACAATGGAACCACACATAGGTTATTCATAACAAAATACTGTTTATTAATAAGGATGAATGCAATAAGCTGTAAAAAAAAAGGCCTTTACCCACAACCATGGCCTTAAAGACAAAGCAAAGCTAGAAGTGTAAACTGTAGCTCACATTCAGTGTCTAATACAGTAAATATTATAAAGAGAAAATATTTGTTTATTGATATCAGACAATGATACTACAGATTATTCAATTATTAATTAAATATTTCGTTTTGTTATTGCATTCATTTGTATAGTACTGTATCATGTCTCTATCATCTTTTGTTTCATTTGTATTTTCTTTGGTTTTACACGCTCGAAAAAAATAAATAAACTAAATGTGTTTTTTCTTATTGAGTTGTAAGGCACGGAAAACACAATAGTACACTGTAGTTTCAGTTTTCTACTGATTGCATGGTTTCTAATTTAACACTCAAGTTTTGCATTACCTGTATCCCCTTTTTAGTTTATTTGCTAAATCATTTCTGCATATCACATTTTTTAGAATAGGGCCTCACCTCTGAACACCATAAACTCTCTCCTGAAGGGGTTCCCTAAATGTTGGGGGTACATGTCCGAAGTAGTCTGGGTAAGCCACTTCTGCGTACTGGGGTACGGAGTATGTTCCCTTCACCATCTCCACATAGAGGTCGGGGTCGTGCAGCGGGAGCAGTAGCGCAGTGTCTGGCACCTCCAAAACGCTTCCTTCCCCCCCCTCATCCTCGGCACCCTCTGAGCCACACTCTGAACCCAGGTTACTGCCGCTGCCTCCTCCCACACGGCGAGTAGCAATACCTCCCAAAAGCAGAGGAGACTGAATGTGTCTCGTGGCATTGACTGGGGATCCATCTTGTTTGAGTCCCCTTCCTCCTTCTCCTGAGTTCAGGGCCCCCTCCTGTTCTAGAGAGATACACTCAAACACATTTGCGAGGTCTTGTTCTATCATCTGCCCTTGAGATGGAGGCCTGGCGAGGGAGGGCAATGTTGTACGTGCGTCGGGGGAAGGAATGTGGGCCTCCTCTTTTTTGTCTTGGTCCTTGGTGAGGTGGATGGTGTCCAGTTCTAGAGGTGTGAGAGGGGGAGCAGGAGTGGGAGCTGTTGGAGCCGGCAGGGGGGGCTGTCCTTTGGTTGGGTTGCAATCCTCCTGAGAGCTCAATGGGTGGGTGTGCTTTGGGGACAGGGCTTGAGCTGTGGGCACTATGATTGGCCGAGAAGATCGATTCGAGGCTGACGATGAGGAGAAAGATGATGATGTGGTAGAGGCACTCTTTGAGCATTCAAAGTTATAACCCTGCAGGAATAAGATGTGGCGATGAGTAATAACATGTGGTAGAGACCTCACACTCAACCCGTTAAAATAAAATTGAAGATCTACCAATAACAATACAAACAATGAGCAATACTTAGCGTAAGGGTCAAATGGATTCATCTCATTGTAATAACATCAATCATAGTAACATAAAGGACAAATAGAACATGAAAATAAAACAGTTGTAAATGGTAAAATACATTTCTCAAGCTAATAATCATATGATTAAAAAAAGGAAAATAAAAACTAAATAAGGTCATATAAATTGATCTTGTGAACATATATTTCTATGTAAACTTAATGTATGTTTCATAATAATTCATTCTGACGCACAATAGTATGAGAAAATAAGATCAGACCTAAGAACAAGTATGTGTTAAAAATATACAGACACAACCGAGAGTATTGTGATAACACATTGTTGAATGTTGTCAAATACTTGCATATCAATACACCAATAATTCATGTTGTATAACTGGATGTTTTGGTCATATTTTCATACTAAAAACCTTTGTCAACATAGTCACAAAGGACTGACCTGGAAGTCTTCAGAAAGCTCCAAGAAGAACCTCTCATAGACCCTCAACTCCTCGAACGGACGGCCAGGGTTCTTCTTGGGATGCAGCTTGTTGAGGTCCGTCTCTATGTCATCATTCTGATGACAAGACACAAAGGGAGAAAACACACACATCCATGTTATAATTTTGAATGTGTGTTGTCTGGATGACAGATGGGGGATAAATAGAGTAGTATTCTGTATTAGGGCTATTGCTCAAGTCTTTTGTTAGAAGGATCAGAGAACACAGAACCTTGACACCTATGTTTAATTTTTGGGGGATGTTATAGTGCTCTGAAATGTTCAGTGCCTCGCTGGAATGCCAACTCACTCATAAAGGAGCTGAACACTTTTTTCATTTCATCCGTAGTTGTAAATACCACATATCAGATATGGGAGGCATGTGATATGAGAGTGTTAGGCACTGTCTGGCTTATGACTGCCCCCTGCTGGAGGTGTGTCAGACAAAACTGACAATCTGTAGAAGTTAAGTATGTTATCATTGATACAAACTCCCCGATACACTTATAGATTCCCATTGTTTAGCCAATGAGGGCTAATAATAATTAAAAAAACAACAATAATTCTTACTAAAGTTCAATCATGATGCAAAAACGTTAACGATGTATTTGACTTAGGCCTCATCTCTGCAGTGTCTCTTTAACACTCCTTGCATACAGAGAACATTCATTTAACAATTTGAACTCTAAGTGCTACACATAATGTTGGTATGTGAAATATTGTGTGTGCATGCGAGTGCTGAATATTACCGCAGTGTTTTGATCCTTCTCGTCTTCTTCATTCTCAGTATCGTTCTCTGTGTCTGCGTCTGTCTCCTCGTTATCACTTTCATCCACCACATCATCCACTGGTACACACACAGACGCACGCACACACACACAGACAGTATGAGGTGACTTTCCCTAAAACTAAGGTTTACATTTCTTTGCCAAAGTCAGGAGTTCATTATTTTACAGACAGGAAACTAAACGGATTTCGGGCACCGAGCTGAATTACTATAACAGAGAAAATGTTAACTACAAAATGTGAGCAGCCATGATTCAGAGATGGGTGAGAGATTTAAAAGACAGAGGAATTTTGATAACATGAAAGGCAAGTAGCTTGTTCTGTGACACTGTTCTCCATAGTTGGACAACTGACATCATAGACATGTTTTTTTGACAATATAGGAGTTAACACAACTATGTGGTATATGTTCCTGTTAGATTTTTACTGACATTTGTGGACATCATCAAGGAGATTCTAAGTATAGCGCTACATGAAAAGTTATATTTCGATTGAACATGTTTTAAGAATACATTAACGGGAAGAGACAATAGGCTAAAGTTTTTCATCAGACAACCTGTGGACGCAACAAGGAAGCGTATTAGTTGAGGACAGTACAAGTCTACTAGTAAGCAAGCAAGCAAGAAAGCACTGTGCACTAGGCATGTTTATTACTAACACATGTTATGTGTTAGTTTAACGAAGTTATGAGGGAAGTAAATGAGTAAGCAGCAGTGAGTGAGTCTATGTTTTCTGAGGATGGAGATGTTTCTTACGTACGTCTTACCCTTCTTTAAAGGCCTGTCGCAGAGCTGAAGAATCTTTCTTCCTGTAAGGCATATTGTGTGCAGCAGTATTTCTCATTAACCAATCATGCGGTCGAGGGATGTAATCATTATTTGTGTGTGTGTATGTGTTTATTTATTATGTAGAAATTAATCTAGGAGAGCTAACCGCGCTAAATAAGTTTAAGTGTCTGTCTGTTTGGCATAAAAAAAACAATGAAAGGCGTGCGCAAACACTATGCTGGAGCACTCTCTAGTGAACTGTGTGAGAGTGTGTGTGTGTGTGTGTGTGTGTGTGTGTTTCTCACCCCCAGGTGGCTGGCTGTAGAGCTGCGCCACAGGACCTGCAGCAGGTGTATGTGGCAGCTGGTAGTGGAAGGCCGATTTGATGGTGGGCAGAGGCAGACGGTTCTTAGGAAAACACTTCCTCATGATGAGACTTGAAGTGTTGACGAGTGGATCCAGAGTCCGCACCGGGAGACACTCCTTTAAAATACAACCACACAGAAAGTAGAGCAGTGTAAGTGTGTGTATGCAGAACATATGTGCTGAATGCTGTTATTGTTTGCCATGCGTATGTCGCCCTTCTCACTCACAGAGGAGGAATTGTAGAGGATCCGCATGCCATCAGCGTCTATGAATGCTTTCCTGCCGAGCTTGATGTTGGTAATGTTCCTGAGGCAGACCAGCAGCCCTTTGCGGATCAGCATGTGGCGATGGCGTGTGTCATTGCGATGCCAGTCCTGGTACAGAGCGAGCAAGATATGCACATGTCCGCCATCCACTGCACGGCGAGCATTCGTTTCTGCAAGGAAACATGGAAGAGGGACATGAGAAAGCAGGGAGGATTTTTACTTTACGACTGTGGAATGGGATGAAGAGAAGCATGGGAGGTGTAAAACGTTTTGTTTTTTGGTTACTTAAAATCCATATTAAATGATCACAAAGTGCGTTTGCGTCAGTGAGAAACAGAATATCAAGGACAGGCAAAGCATTCGTGAAAATTGTGTTTGAGTGTCAGAAGAAGAAAGCTCACTAAACTACTGTAGAGTCAAAAGACAATGTTACAAAGCAAATTACTCACTGGATTTGAGCAGCGCTCCCAGTGCGTCCAGAGCTACCCTGTTGGTTTAGAAACAAGACAAATGTGTTACATGGTATGCTTAAAAGCCCATTGAAAGATTAAAAGTTGTTAAAATCTCTGAAGGAAGAAAAGTAGAGGCAGTGGATGTGTCGGTTTGTTTTACACACAGCATTCATGATGGCTCATTAAAGCAATCGATGGCTTACTTAAGCAGGCTGGTGTTCTTCTTGCTGTATGGCGACACAATTTTGAACATGATTTCCACCACTCCATTCTTGCCCAAAGAAATAGCATTCACCGCTTTAAAAGAACAATACATTAATAAATATCAGACACAATTAGAAATTGAGAGGGAGGACACAGGGAAAATGTACAACTGTCGAGTTTAAAAGTACTTACAGTTGGTGGAGTAAACCCTGAGAACCTGCAGGCAGGGCAGAAGCAGTTTGGTATTCTGTAGGTTCTGTTTCGTTAAGTTGACCGTGACGTTCAGCGCGCCGCTCAGACGAGCCTTTACTCCGAATTTTCTGTCTGAAGACATGTTCATGCAGAGAATACATCAGTCATTTTCAATGTGTTTGGATGGTTCAACCACTATTTTATTGATCTACAAGTGGAAGTTACGTGCAAGAAAAGTATCAGTTGTTCCTGCAAAGAAGAACACTGCCGGTTCAGTAAGCAATGCATCTCAAATATTTTACGAGGAAGTAAATGCTCCTTAATACACAATGTGTTTCCTTTAGCAGGAACAGCGTAAACATTGCTTTCATTTGTTTAAAGGAATGTTAACAGGGCACCTTTAATAGCACAGACCAGACTGACATAAGGGACATATAACACAGTTAACTGATGAGAACAGAGACAAAAGCAAACGTTGATGTGTTTGTGTGAAACTGTGACATTGATCCTACCTTTTGGTCCAACCTTGGCAAGCAGTGAGTGAAGCTGCAGCATGAGTTCTTCACTGGGAGGCAACTCTTTACTGGCACCGATCAGAATCTGGAATAATATTCCTGTTCCTCCTTTGGACACAAATACTCCCACCCTGCGACCTCTGCCTATAGACAGAAAACAGACAGCATTAGATGTGATAAAGCATAATTCATCATGGAAATATGCAGTGAAAATCCTGGAAAGCACAAACCTTAAAACATTATGCATCCAAGCTGAAGTTACTATCACCATTTATAACTTATAAATGGTGATAGTAACTTCACTCTTATTAAGAGTGTTAAACTGAGTTGTTTATGCTTTTTAGAACAGATTTACTAAGAGTCAGAGTCATAAAAGAATATTGGAAAGGACAGTTAAATTGCCCGCTAACTTATTATCCAGAAAGGAAGTTAATGTTGTTATTAGCTCTAAAAATCAGGGCATGAACTGCTCATCAATTTTGGGTTTGGAAAAAAAGGGAAAGCTCTACATACCCACAGTCAGCAGCTCACTGAGTATGTACAAGATGTTCAGAGTGGTTGGGACGTCCCTGGTGTTCTGCCAGAGCCACATACATTACACACGTTAAAAAAACATTCAGATGTATACATAGTGAATATTACTGTGGGCCTTTGATGTGTCATCTGTAGTGTAGTTTCCTAGAGCTGTTTATACAAAACCAGGGATACTTCTTATGTCTGCCTGAAAACACTGAGCTAATTCTCTCATATTGGAGATGTCTAATAGGTTTAAGAAGGATTCCTAAAAGGGAGGGGAAAGACATCTTCCTATTGCTGATTTGTTTTCTCACAAGAGTTGTATGATAAGTGTTATCTTACTGCACATTAAATATCAAGCTATTTTAATTTAGCACACACAATGGTAGGTCATGAAATTGTATAGGAAATCAATCTATCAATCTGTGCAAACAGAAACAAAAACAACTGAGTAAGCTAAGTGTTGTCGTATTCTGAGCAGCAATGTCCTGCTGTGTTGATGAGTGAGCTTACCTCCAGTGACGCCAGGATGACCTCCATGCCACTGGAGCCTTTGGACATCACCTCTTTTCCGCTCTTCTCTGCAACACACAACAAAACAAAAAGGATCAGAGATGTGAAGATAAACAGCTGTGCTTGGTCCTGTACAAACAATGCGAGGGCTGTTTTTCCACATAAAGCTGCTTGTCCTGTAAACGTTGGCTGGGCCATAAAGGCATGTCCCAACGTCACAGTGGATTATCCTGGAACGTGTGAAGACCTCTGCCCTGGGTTACTGCTTCATTGCACAATAAATAGATCATTTTTCTTTAACTGTTACCTTGTGTCAAATAGTTCCTGTTTCCTAGTTCAAACACAAGTTTTACCTTTACCTATCCCACTGAAAAACATGTGAAAATAAATGATTGTGCTGTTATTCCTACTTCAACCCTTTCAATCACGCCGCACAGCTGCCCCGTAATTTATGGGCTGACAGATTCCAGTCTCCTTTGAAGAGGCCTCAGTGATTGAGCCAACCCTGTTTTGGAACAAATGCAAACTCTCCAAACAAAAACACATGACTGAGTCAACAACAGATACTGGGCAGAAGTCCTTCAACCTGAAAGAGGCCCTTAGTTCCTTTTATAGGACCGTTTTGAAACCATTATTAACTTATTAAAGAGGATTACATTTACATAAAATAATAACATACAATAAAGAATCTGTGTAATATTTAAATGTCAAGTTAAATTATGGATTTTATTAACTAGAATACACAGGTATGTTGTTTATTTGACACACGCATTTCCACCTTTTATGGTCTAATGCTAAGACACGTGTTGAAGAGAATATACAATAAATCAAATCAACATGGGTATGGAATGAATAATTATTACTAATTAACATACACAAAATACAGTTAAATCTGAAAAAACTCAACCGTCTTTCTTCACATTGTTCCAAAATGAAGCCTGTTGATGATCCTACACACGTGAGGGTTTCATGTATCTGGAATCTCCCGCAGCAGGCAAATATGGCAATGATGTCAATCATGCAGCTTTTATGATTGATGATGAACTCCACACTTTTACAACTATGTGCATCTCTCCACACACACACACACACACACACACACACACACACACACACACACACACACACACACACACACACACACACACACACACACACACACACACACACACACACACGTCATGCCAGACTTTTTAAAGCTCTCCAAAACCAACTGGCCTTTCAACACTAATCCTCAAAAATCTAAAAACAACATACACACAAGGGATTGCACATAGATCACTGAAAAATAATTATAAATAAAAGCAGACTGACAGCTAACAAAAACCTACATATTTTTCATTTCGAATGATCATATATATAAGTCATGTATGACTGCTTGAAGTAGTGCAGATTAACTGTACACATTAGATGGTTATTGTTATCTCACCTGGCCTAAAGAAGGTGAAATATTTGCAAAGTAAAATGCCCAAAAGATATATACATTTTATCAAAAACACCTGAATTATATATTTCATTCTTAATCTCACCTGGTGGCTCTGGGGAAACTGCAGATTGATAATATCTCCTGCTGTCACAGTACTCCATTTCAAAAGCTCTTAAAATTGACTAAAGCTTTGGGTAAACAGAAAAGTCCAGGTGAACAGGCTCAAAAGACTAAGGTTGCACAGGTCTACTGTGAATCTAACTGTCAACGTTTGTTGGGCTATATGAAGTGAAAAAGCCCGTTGGAACATATTTTGTACTTCAATATCCCTGTAAGGCTAGAAGCAAACTGCTCTACTCTCAATCCTCCAGCTTTTTGCCAACCTATGGTGCCAACACTAAGCAAAGGGTCAGGACACCATGAACTCAGTAAGCAGAAACCTCCCCTTGCACGAACCAGAAACTAGACCACCAGCTGCTCCTATAGAAATGTGACAACTGTATAAGAAACCTCTCCCCACACGTCCTCTCCTCTTTCCTCCCCCCTTTCTCCTAATCAGCACTGTGGGGAAAGAGAAAGCTGCCATGCTATCAAAGAATAACAAACACTGAATTTCTGACAGCAAAAAATGTAGAATTGTTACCTTTTATACTAGACACATTTCCTATTAAACCACACAAGATTTACTATGGTCTGTGAAGCTTATTGTTTAAAATAATTATATTTCATAGATTTTTCATCCGATTCATACTTTCCTTCTCCTTATCATCCTTGTTTACTATCTTTGTATCTGTAGACTGTCTACTAAGCTCCAACAATTATGAACATGAGACAAGAGTACAGCAAAGCCGGTCTTGGGGTGTTTGGTTACCATGAACCGGGCCAGACCCCGTCTTTCCCCCTCATCAACGTCTCGCTCATACACATTTCAAGATGAGGCTGCAGGCGGGGTGTGACAGACAGCCTGGACAGCTGATATATCAGGAATGATAACAGGGTCACACACAGAAGCCTTTCCACTGAGCCCAGCCGTTGGGACGGATTAACGTTTAACATTAAAGTGGGAGGACGGGATGAATTATGGTGAGAGGAGATGGTGAGTAAAGAAGTATGAAAATGTCAGCATGCTTAAAACTTCAAGGAGATGATTCAGCACATATTTTCAGACTCACACCGAAGGTTCTACTATACCTAAATTCTTATGACTAACATGCCCTAGCTTAAGAAACTCGTAGTGGCAAGAAAGTGCCACTGATTAAAAACTAATACAAATTATAGAGTTTTTATTTAAGTATTCAAATAAACATAATGTAAATAGTTCAAATCTGTAGTACTGTGGTAAACGATTCTTAATATTTTAATTAAAAACTGTATTTAAAGTATTTCATGTTTTCATTATTGATTAATCGGTCAATAAAATTGATGCTTTTTTTCTATTAACTGATACAATGTTTGGTTAAAAATGTGTCCCAAAGTAGTACAAAATGCCTATCGAATTTCCAAAAGCCCAAGATAAACAACAGTATGAAGTACAAAGATATTAAATGTACCAACATGTAAAATCATAATCTAAAACTGAAGGATAAAAACAAATCCTTCTGACATTTTAAGTTGCCACAGAAAATGTTTGGCATCTTTGCTTGATAAATAACATATACAGTAGTTTACAAGTAACAACTACTTTTGGCATTAATCAGCTAAGTGTTAAAGCACAGGAGCAATGATGCATGCATCAAAGATTTCTATTCTTCCTAGGCTTTGGACTGTCAGAGAGGCCCTGCTAATAGAGACAAACTCATGTTTCAATCGTGTTCGACACAGCGGTGAGGCTCAACACTTCTTCTGCTGTCAGAACTTCTTCTCTGCTCTCCTTTCAAGGAGTAATCAGAGAACCAGATCTGAATACACTATCAATTGATCCATACTTTGACTACCCCCAACTCATCTGTATTTACACAGCAGCTGCACTGAACACAGTTTCATTTTAGTTAAACTCAACCTGACTAGCTGAAGCTTAGCGGCAATTGAAAGAGAACCAAGGTAACACATCAAAGTTTACAGGTAGAAAGGAGTTCTACTGTATGAGCTTTAATCTGCATAAAGCCATGTGTGGCTCCACAGGTCAAATATGATAGATGGCCTCAAATGAGTACCATAAGTCAACATTAGCTCCTAGCATCATCCACCGGAACCTCTGACTCAAACTGCCGTCGTTGAAGTAACATTGTTGTAGTGTAGGCACCAGGTTGTGAAAAGGAGGAAGAGTGTGTGGAATAAATGTGTTGGCCCCTCTGCTCTGTGTGCTGCGATGCTGCTTTGCTTTCTGTCGCCAGGGCTGCAGGCCAGGTGGAGGGTAATCAGCGTCATGGGACACACCGAGCCAGTCCTCTGGGACTGATCTCATCTCACACACTTCTGTGTTGTGGTTTAGATATTTATTTTCCTTCTTTTTAACAGCCATGCAGCAAATTATCAGGAATACACCCTACACTTTTACTCAATATTTGTTGGGCATGTTTTGAATATGTTGTGGTCAATAAATTACTTTATTAGTTATTCTACCTATGTGTTCTCTGTTTTTTTCCCAATTTAAGAGCAGGGTGCTAATCTGGAGGGAAGATGCTCCTGTATGTGTAACCCTTCATTCTATTCAATATTGTATATTTGCTTATGTAATAGTTAACACAGTGGTTGATTTGATTACAATTAGAGTTATCGTTTTTTGTAAAAACATATTACAATGCCGACATAAGTTACTGCCAACAAAACGATTTAAGTCTAATACATCGGCACAAACAAAGAGGTGGCAGCACTGTTCATGTTATCACACTTAGCTTGAGATAACACCAATACTCACATACCACATGTCTCTGAACAAACGCATAAATACAGGGAAATTACTAGATTTAGTCTTTCTTTTGTTACAGTTTGAGAACAGTGCATTGCATGGTGTGTGTGTGTGTGTGTGTGTGTGTGTGTGTGTGTGTGTGTGTGTGTGTGTGTGTGTGTGTGTGTGTGTGTGTGTGTGTGTGTGTGTGTGTGTGTGTGTGTGTGTGTGTGTGTGTGTGTGTGTGTGTGTGTGTGTGTGTGTTCTCACCCTGTGTCTGTATGAGATGATATATCTTTGCAGTGACCTGTCTGGCTGTTTCGATATCTCTCGCCATGGTCTCTCCATTCATCCTCTCCAGTTGGGCCAGGAGCATCAGGATCCTGGAGTTACTGGGAACGCTGGAAACACGCACGCACACGAACAAACAGCTTTACTTTTTGGAGAAATATATGTAACATGAACATGTTATACATTAATCCATTCCATTATAAGCATTTAATGAAAGGAAAATGAAGAAAAAAGTATGTATTTATATATGTGTATTTATATATTGCACATTCAAGTCCATCTGGAAAGGTCTGAGGTCAGTATAAAAGCGTAGTGTGTCATATGGATGCATTTACAAAGTGGGTGCTTAATACATAAGCATGTGCTAAGAGAGAAATCTGTTACTATTTCCTGCTTCATGTCTGAGATTAAAAAGGGATTAGAATGATGGATCAGTTTTAGTTTATCCAGCATGGAGTTAACCAGGAGAACAGACATAGCAGCCCCTCATATGGGCACATGCCCTTTTATGCTTAAAGTAAGAGAAATATGTCTAAACCAGAATAATAACCAACATAAATAGCCTTCTCTGTACTAAAGGGCAGTGCTAAATATAAAACACCCAAATAGGCAATGTATGTTATTCAGGGTATATGCAGGAATCCTGAAGTCAAATGTAATACCTTTTAAGACCTTTTTTAAGACCCTTTCCATACATTCTAAGACCTCATCGCCACTTGGAGTTTTAACCGGTTACATTGGCTACACTTTACCTCAAATTGACTA